>NW_027530575.1:2506705-2640620 GCF_008692635.1 Crocuta crocuta | reverse complement strand
TTTTTGTGAGAAATAATTTTATGTGATTTCCTTTATTTGATTTTAGTTTTACTTTCATTATAATATAAATAATAATCAAAACTGCTTATCCAAGCAATGAAATNCTAACAATTCATTTTGTTTCTGTAAATATGTCAACTATTTAGACTTTTAAGCAGACAGATATTACTATACATATTTAACTGCAAATATGTTCTGACAACTTATAGTTGACCGAACAAATTATGGGTTGTNAAATTTTAAATTTTTTTAAATTTATTTCTGAGAGAGAGAGAGACAGCATGAACAGGGGAGGGTCAGAGAGAGAGGGAGACACAGAATCTGAAACAGGCTCCAGGCTCTGAGCTGGCTGTCAGTACAGAGCCCAATGTGGGACTCAAACCCATAAACTGTGAGATCATGACCTGAACCGAAGTCAGACGCTTTAACCAACTGAGCCACCAGGTGCACCTTAATTTTATTTTTAGTAAGAAAACAAGTGTTATTCCTTTTTAGAGTCGTATGTCATAAATATTGATATATGTATCCATGAAATAGGAGATTATGAAATATTATTAATAGATAATATTAGAATTTTTACCAGGTATAATACAAAGGCCTTATACCAGCTATGTTTTTAATGTTTGATTCTATATCATTCCTTGCTGTTCTTAATCTATTTTTATGGTGATTTAACTAACTTCAGAATAGCAAGGGTAATATTTTATAAAGATTTACAAGGTTTAAATATTTTAACAATATGTGCATTCACATTTTGAGGATTTTTTGGTTACTTTTTCACAGATATTCTATAAACATTGTGATATAAAATACTATTTTTTTCCAATTTCTCAGCTTAATGTGAACTTCAGTTAAAACCATTTTCTTCAATTCTGGAAGATTTTTAAAGAAACTAGGAAATACTGATATAAGAAAAACTAATATATAATTCACAAAATAATAGTTTAGTGTGGAGGAGGCAAACTTTTACCTTCACTCTCTCAGGGTTTTCCAGCTGGGCTTGAGAATTAAATTGACATAAGACAGATTAACAGGAGAAAAGCATACACATTTATATAACTTTTACATGACAGAGTTCTCACAAGGAATGAAGACCCAAAGGAATGGTTGAACTTATATGCTTTTATAGTAGGTTAAACAAAGAGAAATTATGGAAGAGTAATTATGTAGAGAGGATAAAGGAAGACAAGAATTATTTTGACAAGTTCTGTTTGTATAGAATCATTTATACATAATATTCTATGTTAGCTTCTTGCTCTAGATGATAAGAATGTTACTTCTAGACAGGGAGGACATTTTTCACATAGGCATTTCATTTCAACTCCTGCTTTTAAGAAAAAGTAAGAAGGTCAGACTGTTTTTCTCACATTCACTGTTTTTGAGTGCCTTTTACTCAAAATAATGCTTATGCCAAAGTGACATCTGTTGGGGTGGGATATCCTGTCACCCTTTGTCAGCAAGTAGGGAAAAGTTTCTATATATATGTTCCCTCATTTATAGAAGAATATTAACTTCTTTTTTCTAGAAATGCCATAGATGTTGGCACAAAACATATGTAAGACATAAAAAATGAGGTGTATTCCTATCTCCAAAATATAAGTTACTTTAAAAGAAATAACATTTATAGTTATAGATTTGTTTTTCCCAGTATTACATTATAAGTACAAATTAGTTAATTTTGGACTATGTAACTTTATTTGACTTAAACAATTACTCTTGCTAGTATAGGAACACTTTATTTTGAAATTATGACAAAATATCTAATTTTTAAGATATAAGATATAAGATATATCTTATATTTATCAAAAATGAGATGTAGTGAGAAGAAATATTCTATATAAGTGAAATCAAATGATACTATCATAGGGAAAAATGAACAGATAAAGGCCTTGTTTTCTGAAAATGAGATATGGGTCAAAGTCTACAATCACATTAGTAAATAATTCTTGTAACTTCTTAAGTTTAAAGGTCATAAGACAATATAGAAACATTACATAATATTTATCTATAGAATTTAATACAACTAAATGTTAATTATACAACAGTAATATGAAAGCATTCTACACCATGATTTTTATAATATTTAACCTACTTAGAAATATATTTACTAGTATTTTTTGAAAGGTAATGTCATCATTGTTTGATCATATAGCCACTGTGGGTCTTTGGATGACAAAAGAAAGGAATTGAATTTAGAGATGTCTACTATGTTGAACACACACACACATACACAAATATGATAAACTTTTGCTTAGATGGAGGCAATCTTGACCTTATCTTGGGTATCTGACTAATATTAACTTTTTTTTTCTTTACACTAATTTTTTAAGCTTTTAATTAAATTACAATTAGTTTATGTAGAGTGTAACATTAGTGTCAGGTTTACAATAAAGTTATTCAACACTTCCCTACATCCCCTGGTGCTCATCATAACAAATGCACTCCTTAATCCCCATCACCTATTTCATCTGTCCCTTCCACCCATCGCCCCTCCATTAACCATCAGTTTATCCTCTTTAGTTAAGTGTTTGTTTTTTGGTTTGCACCCCTCCATATCCCTCCCACCCTCTATCTTTTTTGCCCTTTGCTTGTATATTTTGTTCTTTAAATTCCACATATGAGTGAAATCATATGGTATTTGTCTTTCTCTGACTTACTTATTTCACTTAGAATAATAATGTCTGGCTTCATCCATGGTATTTCAAAAGGCAAGATTCCACTCTTTTTTGTGGCAGAATAATATTCCATTGTATATATAAACAACATCTTTAACCATTCATCAGTCAATTGACATTTGGTCTGTTTCAATATTTTGGCTATTGTAGATAATGTTGTTATAAAGACCAGGGTGCATGTATCCTTTGAATTAGTATTTTTGTATTCTTTGGATAAATGCCTAATAGTATAGTAGCTGGATTACATGGCAGTTCTTTCTTAACTTTCTGAGGACCTCCATACTGTTTTCCAGAGTGGCTGCACCAGTCTGCATGACTACCAATGGTGCAAGAAGGTTCCCCTTTCTCCACATCCATGTCATCCTTGTTGTTTCCTATGTTGCTAATTTTAGCCATTCTGACAGCCATGAGGTGGTATCTCATTGTAATTTTGATTTGCATTTCCCTGATGATGAGTGATGTTGAGCATCTTGTCATTCTTTATAGTACTGACTGATCTGTTGATATACAAATATTCACCTAATATGTAAAATGAACAATGTGAATGTATGAAGGTGATACTAACATAGAATGAGCAAGATGCAAAGAAGAAAGTGAATGAAGAGAGAAACATAAGGAGAGAAAGAAATGGAGAGCAAACAAGAAAACACAGCTCCAACCATCAAATAATGGGAGAATAATGTGTATTTCTCCAGTCTCCCTCTAGAACATTCTTTCATTGTATATCTAAACACATGAGACTTTCAAAAAATTTTGTTCTCACTGCTCCTTCCTTGTGACACCTCCAGAGGGGAATAAAATTACTTAAAATTCTCACATGGTAAAGGGTCTTGTAAGTATTCCCAATCATCAATGTTCGTGGATGGATATTGAGCTATTCCCACTATCCAAATTACCCTCTTCCATAAATAACCATTCTTGAATCAAGTAAATAGAGAGGAAAGAGGCATTCCTGGGAAGTTAGTTGCACAGATAGGATTAATTGAATTTAACCCAACTTTCTATCTACTGAGCTATTTTTAGAAAAAAAATCAGTTTATTCATTAGAGAACTCTAAGTCTAAAGAGTCTATTATTATTTAAAACCTTTTTGCAACAATATAAATGATATGGCTTTTTTTCTATAAAACAAACCACAACCAAGTTAGCAGTTGTTATTTCTGAAATCCCAAATATTTTTGACTTTGTACTCCATGAAATTCATTTTCCCTATATTTCACATATTTACAGTATCATTTGCCTTTTACCCTACTTGTAAACAAAGTTGTTATTTAATATTTGAAAATAAAATGTATAAATATGATAATTTATAAAATGAAGGTTTACTGAAGGGCTATGATATATACTTAACATTATGCCCTTTAAAAAATATACATAGTTACATAGCCTCCAGGATTACATTTGTTATTCAAAACACATATGTAATTTTTTATGCAAAACCATGTATTCAAAACACAATATTGGGGTGCCTGGGTCGCTCAGTTGATTAAGCTTCTGGACTCTTTTTTTTTTTTTAATTTTTTTAAAATGTTTTATTTATTTCTAGGAGAGAGAGGGACAGCATGAGCATGGGAGGGTCAGAGCGAGAGGGAGTGACAGACTCTGAAACAGGCTCCAGGCTCTGAGCTGGCAGTCAGCACGGAGCCCGACGCGGGGCTCGAACCCACGAACCGCGAGATCATGACCTAAGCGAAAGTCGGACGCTTAACCGACTAAGCCACCCGGGCGCCCCATAGCTTCTGGACTCTTGATTTTGGGCCAGGTCATGATCTCATGGTTAGTGGGATTGGGCCCAGCATCAGGCTCTGTGCTGACAGCATGGACCCTGCTTGGGATTCTCCCTCTCTCTCTACCCCTCCCCACTCTCTCTCTTTCTCTCTCTCTCTCTGCCTCTCTCTCTCTCAAAATAAATAAAATTTTAAAAACTCACAACATTAATCAGAACAATCTTTTTTTTTCTTTGAACTTCCCAAATAAATCATTTTATAACTGTGTTCATAGACATTTAGAGTTCAGTCATCATTAAATAACAGAATGGTTAAGACCCCATGAGCTTCAAGTTCAGAGTGGCTTGCTTCAGGTTTCAAATAAACCATCTGCTAGCTGTGAGGTTTCCGTTAAATTTCTTACTTCTTCAACACTTCATGAGGCATGCATGTAAAGTGCTTAGCCTTCATTGCATGGCATATTACATATGCAATGATCTTTGAAGGCACCATTATTATCATTTTAAATGTAAATTGTTGACACATGATAAATATAGCTACAAATGTTTTTGCTTTTACTAAAAGTAACAGGGTTCTTGGACAATTAAGTCTCAAGCATTTTAAGAAGACTGAATTTCAGAATCAATTTCAGTAATATATATATGAAGCTTAAAACTACTTCATGCTGTTCAACTATGATATGAAATCCTTTTCAGTATAAGAAACTAACTTCATATTCCCTCTTTGTACTAAGTCAGTTTGGAATAATTCTTTGGTGAAACAATATAAACACAAACTTTGGAGAAATATGTGGAGAATATATATATTCTATAAACACATGTTACTTTTTTTCCTTCTCTCACTTTTTAAAAATTAATGGATATTTGGAGATCCTGGCAACCTAGCATTTGAAGAAAATTAAATCCAGACAATGTTGAAAGCATGAAAGCTTGAAATCATTATCCTAGTGTGAAAACCTTAAAGACTTTTTCTATCACCTATTTCTTTTTTTCTTCAGAATATTTTCTGGAGCTAAGTAGTTATTTTAAGCATTTTTCTTTATTGGTTATGTCCTACAGTGAGTTACTGGGAAAACTATTATGTTTGACCAAGTTAGCTGACATTTTCTTCATTGAAATCTATCAGTTTTTTCGAAGATTGGGGAAAATCCACTTCTTATCATTTATTGCTCTCGGAACACTGATAATACCCACCATTGATTTATGAATTATAATTTCAAATATGTACTAAATTTCTACCAGATATCACATTATCACATCTGTATAAACAAAGCAGTAGAACTAGGAAAATGTTATGACACTTTTCAGGAAAGCACTTACCAAAAAAATTATTTAAGTCTAACTTAAAAGTCAAATTGTTTCCTTTTCCCCATAAAGTCTCTCTCTCTTGTTCTCTCTCTCACTCTCTCTCTCTTCTGCTCTCTCTGCCTATCTATGTTTCTTTTAGTCTCTCACATACACACATATATAAACACACAAGGAAGTACTATAATAGTGTGATAATGCAAAAAGCAAAAAGCAGTTGGACTGTCTTGAATATGCTGATGCAAATGATCACATTTTATAAAATATTCAAAGCCTTCCATCTTGTCCACTGTTGTTCTATTTATGTCCCTGAGACTGATAATAAAGTACTGGTATGACCCTAAATTTTCAGCATACAAGTGTCAAAAATTTTTTTTCAAAGTCAAATGAACTATAAGGCAAATTCATGTTTAGATAAATAAAGAGAATGGAACAGTCCATCATGCAGAAATGCAATTAATTGTGCTGCATGAGTAAAGAAGGTCAAAGACAAGATGTTTGCTTTAGTCAGCATTTTGAAGACATTGAAAATTCCATACCACTTAAATTAACCAAGGCCTATTTCCTTATGATATTATTAAATTCACACTATGTATTGCACCATAATTTCTATAATATAGTTGCCACTATTAATAACACTTCATCTGTTTATAATAAAATAATATTTTCCAAAATTATTATAATCGAATGAGCTTGAAAATATGTAGAGCTTTTCTAAAAATATAGAGCTATTGTTTTATCATTTAAAAGAATTCTGTTTTTCCCTTAAATAGTAAGCCCAATCACTTATCCATTAAATTCTTTTAAGTATATCAATTTGAAACTAATATATGTCATATTCAATAAGTAAGTGATAAACAGCATTATCTGATTTTCTAGAAGTGATTATCTGCTGTTGTACAACTCTACTTATTGTGTGGATAAATCTATTTGTTTCACACCAAACAGAAAATTAGAAAATCAGTCCCTAATGAAAACATAGATACAAGTTTGACTTGGAATTGGACACATTTTACATATCTACATATTTGTTGATGAAACAGTTTATATACATAATACTTATGTAATATAAACCTGTTTATTACTATGTTATCTTATATTTACTGTACTTACTCACTTTCTCTAAGACATTTAGATCTCCCGTGTATCCCTTGCTAACCTCACTGGCCAGCAGTAACTTGAAGATAAGGACTAAAATAGAAGGGATTAATATGACATCCCAAGTTCATTTAAAGATATACATTATAATCTAGGCTAAAATTCCCACTGACCCGTCCTGTCCTTATACACATAAAAGAGCAGGAAAGAATATATGGTACTTTAATGCTTATGTTTTTAATGCTCTCATTGTTATGATCAACAAACTTTAATATGTCTTAGAGACATGATTAAAACTTTACTTTTGGATATCCCAAATTGCCTAATTTTTACATTAGGCAGGAATCCTGGCTCCCATTAGAGACGTATAAGATACCAAAAAAAAAAAAAAATGTGGAAAGCAAAGGATACTTTAAAAGATAAGTTGGAGTGGCTGGGTGGCTCAGTCGGTTGAACATTTGACTCTTGGTTTCAGCTCGGGTCACATCCCAGGATCGTGGGATCAAGCTCAGCATTGGGCTTTGTGCTGAGCATGGAACCTGATTAAGATTCTCTTTCTCCCTCTGACCCCTTCCCTGCTCGTGCTCTCTCTGTCTCTAAAATAAAAATAAATACATAAAATATAAGCTATATAATAATATCTGCATCAGGACTGAGGAATATTGAATACTAGGCCCCTGTTAAGGCTGTGAATTCATTCTAAGTGTAATGCCTTTAGTTGAATATCATATTTCTAGCAATAAATGGGGAACAGAAGAGACTTTTACAATGCTTTTGTGTTCTTTTATTATTTATTCCTTTTGTTTTTAAATGTTTAATATCATGAAATATATCACATAAAAGAGTGTTTAAATCACAGATATTGAAATCAATAATTACAAAACATATTTTCTATACTAAGCCTCTATCTTAAGAAACAGAGATTATCATAAATAAAATTTTGCATAATTTATCATTATACAAGCATATTAATAAATAGACTGATGTATACTTATATAAGTGCTATGACTTTCTTGTTTTGTTATTTGAATGCCCTTTTAAATATGAAAATTTTTATGTCCTCAAATAAAACCTGACTAGTCGTAAAGCATTTTAACTTCCATGAATTTTAAGGAGAAAAACACATGTAAATTGCTATTGGGTAAGAACATATAATCTGAGAGCTTTTAATCAACAACTTTTATAAATCTTACAGAATAACAGAGTTAGTATTTATTAATCCTAAAGGACAAATTTATGTACTAAATCTTACAAGATTATTTTTCATTTTAAAAATCATTTTAATTCATTAGACAATTATGTAAAATTGTTTTCTTTTTCCTTTTTTATTAATAGTACATTTCTAAATCTAATCTTTTTTCTGAAAGGATAAATCTCTGAGGCTTCTCACAATGTTTATTTGATTTTTTTATAACCTTGGAAGCACATTGTACATTCAAGCTTGCATATTCTATAAACTGCAGATTAAACCAAAATTATAGCCTTAAAGTAGCTGAATCCTTAATAATGGCTGAGTTAAATTGAATTAAATTAATGTGAATTAAATTAAATTAAATTTGCTTTTATAAGATACATGTCATGAGTATGCATGACTTAGAAAAATCACTTTGAATAGTAGTAATCATGGGATATTGTATCAAAATGTATTTGACTATCAATTGATGCTTGCCATTTTGAATACTTAAAAATCCACATTTTGATATATAAACTATAATGTAATTTCAAAACTTATTCATTTGGGAAATTCCATGTATTTAAACATTGTATACTAAGTATAGTTTCATTTCAAGATTTTGCTTTCTACCTAAAATCTCACTAAATTAGCCTAAGGAATATAAATATGTGGGGGAAAAACCTACCAAAAATTGGATACAATGGTTTTCATAGCACAATTCATAGTTTAACACAAGAATATGGAAATTCATCTTAAAAGATGTTTCCTTGCTATCTGAATTGAGTCGTAAATTTCTGGTGCTCAGGGCAGCAGGAGTTATGATTGACTTCATGAAGGGTATCAGACACTTGGAACTGTGTTTTCTCAAAAATGATCTCATAAAGGAAATCCTTTCAATTATGGAAGGGACACATAACTTACGTGTTTTGTCAAAAAATGGAAAACATATTTGTCACAACATTGTATTATAAAGGAGTGTAGAGTGAATTGTCAAGTATTTCCTTTTCTCTTTGCCACCAATTCAAGATCTGACTTAAAAGAGATAAAGCCAACAAGAAAGTAGTATGAAAGAGATGGGAATTTTCAGAGGGTCAAACTAAAACTTAAAAAGAGATTTAAGAAATTTCCTGACCAGAATTCATATGAGGAGCTTCTGAAATAAAATTGTGTAAAGTTACTGAGCTTCTTTGCAACTGACTAGAATTCTCTTAGAATATACCTTACTTTAATATCCATTTAGAAACAGGACCTAACAAAATGAAGCTACGATAATATTATCATTATTTTACTAAGAAAAATTACATGTAATATATAAAGTGTTAGTATGCATATGAATTCATATACAAGAAAATAATAGAGTAGGAAAGGACTGTAATAAAGAACCTACAAAATCTCTGACAAAAGCCACCAAACTACCTTCAATTCTAATTCAGGGAAGAGAATTACAGTTCTAAAGAGGAAAACAAGATTTAGTTGATATTCTGGTGTGCCACCCAGAGAGATCACCGTAATGACCAAGGAATTTATCTTCCAAACTTCTAGGAAGTTTGACTGCTTATAGCTAGCAGCTACATCTTTTTTTCTGGGTTACTGTCTATCACAAGGGGCTCCTTACCTAAGATCATGGCCAATATTCAGGGACACCCTACATCCAAGACTCATTGATGGGGAGATATAATAGTCTTATCCACTTTTTCCAATTCAGGACATCTCTTAAACACTAACTTGGTTTAAAAACAGGTTTTGGAGAAGTATCTACCTAAACATTGAGAATATGACTATTGTTGTATCATACGATGTATCTATATTTATCTTGATGTTTACCTTACCAAATTGTCTTCCAAAGAGCCTGTCCCAATTTGCATTCCTACCCGCAATGAATAAAGAGGTCCTGTTGTTACACACCATCACCAACATTTGATATTTTCAGTGTTTAGGGTTTTAGTCATTCTAACTGGTATGTAGTGGGGATTTCTCAAAACTTTTTTTTAGGATTTCCTTAAACAAAATTATGTTGACTAACTTTTTGTATCCCTTTTCCACACTGACTCTTAAATATTTTCAAAATGAAGGGTCTGTTCAGATGTTTTATTTTGCTTTTTCTTTCACAGATTTTTTAAAAGATATATTTTTATATTTTGATATTACTTGTTTTTATTTTTTGTGTTTCAGAGAAAAAAGAAAAATGGGTTAGATGAGTAAAGATAGAACAAAAGACAAATGTATCATTCTACTTTTAAAAATAAGTGTATGTATTAATACCTCAAATAAATAAGCACTTCCAAAATGCCCCGATAATTTACAGTAGCATTTCTTAAAATGTCTATCTAAAAAGATATACTTATTATTTGCCAAATATTACCTATCTTTAAAATGCCAAATGATACAAAATTGCCAAAATACAGTAAGCAACAGATGGCAAAAGCGGACTTAAAATTCTTCATTTTTTCTCATATTTTCACATTTGCCTAATTTCAAGTTCTCTTTTCATCTGAAAACAGCCTCTGATATTAATATTCTCATTTTATTTTCTTTCTGCATCTATCATGTACCTAATATAGAACAGCAATTCTTCTTTCTCTCCTTACTGATAAAAATAAATTTGTAAAAAAAAAATAATCTGTTACCATCCTAAATTAAGCCTTCTTCCTTTTTCCACTATAATCCTATCACACATTAGTACATCCTACTATCCCAACTCTCTTCTTCAATCTAGCCACCACTACATTTCACACAAATATTGTGATAAGTAGCACATAACATGAAATCTACACTTTTAATAAAAACTTAAGTATATAGTACATTACTGTTAATGATGAGCACAATATTATATAGTAGAATTCTAGAACTTTTATGCTTTCATGACTGAAACTTTATACTCATTGAACACCTACTCTCATTTATTCTCTCCTTAGCTACTGGCAACCAACATTCTATTTTCTGCTTTAATGGTTTTAACTATCTTAGATATAAGTGAAATTATGCATATATACCCTTCAGAAACTAGCTTATTCAATTAGCAGAACGTCCTCAAAATTAATCCATGTTGTAGCATAGAACAAGATTTTATTATGGCTAAAAAAATGCATATATATGTACATATATATATATGTTTGGGTACTATGGATATTTTTATAACAGTGAGTCTTCCAACCCATGAGCACAAGATACCTTTCCATTTATCTGTATATTTTAAAACTTATTTTCAGCCATGTTTTGTAATTTTCAGTGTACATTTATATATTTATATACATATGTATGTATATGTGTATATAAATATTTCACACTTTCTTTTTCCAATCATCTGTCAATAGAAATATGAGTGGTTTCTATCTCTTGGCTATTGTGAATAATGGTGCAATGAACATGGGAGAGCAAATATCTCTTCAAGATCATAATTTCAGACCTTTTAGATAAACTCCCAGGTGGATCATACAGTAGTTCTATTTCTAATTTTTTGAGGATCCTTTAGACTATTTTCCATAGTGGTTGCATCAGTTTATATTCCCCATAGCAATGTCCAAGGGTTCTAATTTTTCCACATGGTTGTCAACACTTATTTTCTGGGCTTTTTGTTGTTGTTGTTGTTGTTGTTTTTTCTTAATAACAGCAATCCTAACAGGTATAAGTTGAGATTTAATTGTGTTTTTGATTTGCATTTCCCTGATGACTAGTGAAGTTGATCATCTTTTCATATACCTTTTAGCCATTGGTATGGGTTCTTTGGAGAAATGTCATAATTCAAGCAATGTGACCATTTTTAATTGGTTCATTTGTTTACTTTGCTATTGAGTTATTTGAGTTCTATATATATATACTGAGTATTAACCTCTTATCACATATATATTGAAAACATTTTCTGCCTTTTCATTCTGTTAATTTTCCCATTTTGCCTTTTCATACTGTTGATTTTTCTTTTGCCATGCAGAAGCTTTTTGTGTGATATGTTCTGACTTATCTATGTATGCTTTTGGTCCTCGTGCTTCTGATGTCATACCCAAGAAATCAGTGCCAAAACAAATGTCACAAAGCTTTTCCTTTATGTCTTCCTCTAGGAATTTTACAATTAGACATCTTCCTCAGTCTTTATTTTGACTTGCTAACTGTGTATGGTGTTAAGAGGAGAGTTCAGTTTCATTCTATTTCATGTATATATCCAGTTTTCCCAGATTCATGCTCCATAATGACTGAAAATCAGGAGACCCATACGTGTGAATTTATTTTTGAGCTCTCAATTTTGTTCCACTGGTCTACAGATCTGTTTTTTGTCCCGTATCGTACAGTTTTAATTACTGTACCTTTGTCATATGTTTTAAAAACAGGGAAGTGTGTGTCCTGAAGCTTTGTTCTTCTTTGTCAAGATTGTTTTAACTATTTGGGGTTCTTTTTAGTTCTATATGAATTTTAGGATATTTTTTTCTTTTTGTGTGTGTGTGAAAAATGCCATTGAAATCATGATAGAGATTGTACTGAATCTGTACATTTTTTAGGTAGTATGGACATTTTAACTACAGTGAGTCTTCCAAGCCATGAATACAAGATACCTTTCCATTTTTCTGTGTCTTTTAACAATTATTTTTAGCAGTGTTTTGTAGTTTTCAGTGTACATGCCTTTTGCCTCCTTGACTAAGTTTATTTCTAAGTATTTTATTCAATTTAAAAGACATTTTTTAAATGTTTATTTATTTTTGAGATAGAGAGAGAGAGTCAGAGAGAGACAGAGACAGAGAGAGAGAGAGAGAGAGAGAGAGAATGCAAGCAGGGAGGGGCAGAGAGAGACAGAGATACAGAATCTGAAGCAGGCTGCATGCTCTCAGCTCCTGACACAGGGCTCAAAACTCACAAACTGTGAGATCATGACCTGAGCTGAAGTCAGATACGTAACCGACTAAGCCACCCACGCGCCCCAGTATTTTATTTTATTTTATTTTATTTATTTTATTTTATTTTATTATGTTATTGTAAATGGGATTGTTTTCTTTATTCTTTTTTTTTTTTTTAATCTCATTCAACCATTATGAGTAGGCCCCTTGGTTTTCAAACTCACATGACTCACTGTAAAATGAAGGTAGCAGTTTTACAGCAATAGTCAATTACTAAAATCTTACAAATTATTTCCAAAAAGTTAAACTCCAATATTTGTTGTTGTTGTTAAAAATGAGTCTCTTACCTTCCTCACAAAGTCCATTCTGGCTTGTCCTATGTCCTGACTACTCAAGACACGGTGCTCTGAGGACACTGTCTAGGGTATGGTGCATCAGTGCATTCTACAGCTCCTTGCTGTAGCTCCTTGTTGGCTTCAATCACATCCAGCTGTGGCATGGCATCCTCCAATACATCATCCCCAACTTCTTCATATGTTTACATAATGCTCTGTGTGTAATCAAACTGGAGATAGTTGTAGATGCAGCTGCCTATGGTCTGGTCATGCCCCAGTGGGTATAGTAGCTCTGGTACAGTCAGTAATAGTGGTTGTAGCTGTAACTGTAATTATGACTCTATCTCACCGACTTCACTTGGCTCACTATGGGGATTGCCAGGCTCCTGAGCCACTCTAGTTTAGATGCCAGGCTGACAGCTCCCTGGCACTTAGAGAGGGATCACTTCTGTTCCAGTACATATGTGACTATCACAAAACCAGACTCCTTAGACACACCTCTTTGAAACTAAACCACTCTGCAAACTGGAGGGGTAGATTTTGACAAAGAATTCATACAACATGCCATCATCCATATCTGGGTCAGGTCCTTCACAAAGAAATACTCAAGCCTGTTACCTGGTTGTTTCCAATAAGTGGCATAGTTCAGTTTATTGTCTGATTGGTATGGCTAGGGCTTCTCGTACTATGTTGTAAAAAAGTGGTGAGAGTGGATATCTTATCATGTTCCTAACCTTAAGGGAAAAGCTCTCCATTTTTCACCATTAAGTATGAGGTTGACTGTGGGTTTTTCATTTATGAACTTTATTATGTTTAGATATGTTCCCTGGAGGCCTACTTTGCAGAATGTTTCTATCATGAATGGATGTTGTATTTTGTCAAATGCTTTTTCTATATCTGCTGAAATTATCATATGGTTTTTATCCTTTATCTTTTTGATGTGATGTATCACAATGATTGTTGTGAAAATACTAAATCACCTTGCATCCTGGGAATAAATCTCACTTTATTGTGGCATATGGTTTTTTAAATATATTGTTGGATTCAGTTTGCTAATATTTTGTTGAGGACTTTTGCATTTATATCCATGAGAGACACTAGTCAATAGTTCTCTTTTTTTGTGGTGCCTTAATCTGATTTTGGTATCAGGGTAATACTAGTCTTATAGAATAAATTTGAAAGCTTTCCTTCCTCTCGTATTTTTTGGGATCATTTAAGAAAACTGAGCATTAATTCTTTTTTAATTGTTTGGTAGAATTTGCCTATAAAGCTATCTGACTTTTGTTCATTGGGAGATTTTTGATTACGGATTCAATTTCATTGCTGGTAATTGGTCTGTTCAAAATGTTCTATTACTTCCTGCTTTAGTGTTGGTAGGTTATATTTTTATATGAATTAATTCATTTTTGCTAGTTGTCCAGTTTGTTGGCATTTAGTTTCACACAATATTCTGTTAAAATTGCTTGTATTTCTGTGGTATTGGTTATTTCTCCTCTTTCATTACTAATTTTGTTTATTTAGTTCTCTTTCCTTTTCTCTCTTTTTTTAATGAATCTTGATAGAGCTTTATCAATTTTGTTGAATTTTTCATTAATTTAATTGATTTCATTGGTTTCATTGGTTTGTTCTATTTTTTCTTTTTTTTTTTACTGTCTATATTATTTATTTCTGATCTAATCTTTATTACTTCCTTTATGTGTAGATGGGATTTTCTTTTTATGTCTTGTTTAGGTGCAAGGTTAAGTTGTTTATTTGAGACTTTTCTGCTTCTTCAGGTATACCTGTTGTATAAACTTCCCTCTTAGAACCACTTTTGCTGCATCCCAAAATTTTGGATCATTGTATTTTCTTTTTCTCTTTTTGAATAATTAATTGATTGATTGATTAATTTTTGTTTCAAGTTTTTATTTGAATTCTAGTTAGTTAATATAGTGGGCAATATATATAGAACAATATAGAGGGCAATTTCAGGAGCAGAATTAGAAAGTCATCACTTATATGTAAGTGCTTCTCACAACAAGTGCCCTTCTTAATACCCATCACCCACTTAGCCCATCCCCTGCCCACCTCCCTTCAGTTTGTTCTCTTTAGTTAAGAGTCTTTTATGGTTTGGGACGCCTGGGTGGCTCAGTTGCTTAAGTGTCCAACTTCGGCTCATGTCATGATCTCGTGGTTTGCGGGTTCTAGCTCCAAGTCAGGCTCTGTGCTGACCCCTCAGCACAGAATCCAGCTTTGGATTCTGTGTTTCCTTTCTCTCCTCCCCTCCCCCTCTCATGCTTTGTCTCTCTCTCTCTCTCTCTCTCTCTCAAGAATAAATAAATGTTAGGGGCGCCAGGGTGGCTCAGTCGGTTAAGTGTCCGACTTTGGCTCAGGTCATGATCTCATGGTTCGTGGGTTCGAGCCCCACATCAGGCTCTATATTGACAGCTAGCTCAGAGCCTGAAGTCTGTTTCAGATTCTGTGTCTCCCTCTCTCTATGACCCTCCCCTGTTCGTTCTGTCTCTCTCAGAAATAAACCATTTAAAAATTTTTTTAAAAAAGAATAAATAAATGCTAAAAAAATTTTTTAAAGACTCTCTTACGGTTTCTCTCTCTCTTTTTTGTCTCCTCCTCCTATGTTGTTTTATTTTTTACATTCCACACATGCATAAAATCATATGGCATTTGTTTTTCTCTGGTTTCACATAGCATAATACAGTCTAGCTCCACCTACATCATTGTATATGGAATGATTTCATTCTTTTTGATGGCTGAGAAATATTGTATATATACACCACCTCTTCTTTATGCATTCATCAGTTGATGGAAATTTGGGTTCCTTTCATATTTTGGCTGTTGTTGATAATGCTGCTATAAATATCAGGGTGGTGTGCCACCTCAAACCAACATTTGTGTATCCTTTGGATAAATACCTAGTTGTGCAGTTGCTCGGTAATAGGATAGTTCTATTTTCAACTCTTTGAGGAAACTCCACAGTGTTTTCCAAAGTGGCTGCAAGTTTTCTCATTGTTTCTACGTTTTCTCTGATTCTTTCTTCTCTTGTTCTCTTCCATGCTTTGTTGGCTTTCTTTAGAGATACACTTAGATCTATTTCTATTTATTCTTTGCTTATCTATTAGTAGTTTTTGATTTGTGGTTAGGTTTGTATATAACATCTTCTGCATACAGCAGTCTAAACAAGTTGATGATCACTTAAGTTTAGACTGAAATTTTACTACTCTCACTCCTAGAATTTATGTATATAGTGTCATATTTTTTCCCACCAAAATTCCTTTTACTTTATTTTTATTTATTTATTTATTTTATTTAAGTCTAAATTAGTTTACCTGTAGTGCAATAATGGCTTCAGGAAAAGAATTTTAGTGATTCATTAAACACCCAGTGCTCATCCCAACAAGTGTCTGCTTCAATGCCCATTACCTATTTAGCTTATCCCCCCACCAACACCTCTCCAGCAACTCTCAGTTTGTTCTCTGTATTTAAGAGTCTCTTATAGTTTGCCTCCCTCTTTGTTTTTATTTTTCCTTCCCTTCCCCTATGTATATCCACTTTGTTTCTTAAATTCCACATATAAGTGAAATCATATGATATTTATCTTTCTCTGACTGACGTATTTTGCTTAGCATAATACACTCTAGTACCATCCATGTTGTTGCAAATGTCAAGATTTCTTTCTTTTTTTTTTGATCATAGAGTAATATTCCACTGTAATATATACCACAACTTCTTTATTCATTTGCCATTTGATGGGCATTTGGGTTTTATTGATAGTGCTGCTATAAACATTGGGGTGTATGCACCCCTTCAAATTAACAGCCTTGTATCCTTTGGATAAATCCTAGTAGTGCAGTTGTTGGGTCATAGGGTAGCTCTATTTTTAATACTTTGAGGAAACTCCATACTGTTTTCTGGAGTGGCTGCACCAGTTTGGATTCCCACAAGCAATGCAAAAGTGTTCCACTTTCTCCATACCCTCACCAACATCTGCTGTTTCCTAAGTTGTTCACTTTAGCCATTCTAACAGGGAGGTGTGAGGTAGTATTTCATTATGGTTTTGATTTGTATTTCTCTAATGATGAGTGAAGATGAGCATCTTTTCATGTGCCTGTTAGCCATATGGATGTCTTCTTTCCAAAAGTGTCTGTGCATGTTTTTGCCCATTTCTTGAATGGATTATTTATTTTTTGGGTGTTGAGTTCACTAAGATTTTTTTATAGATTTTGGATATTAATCCTTTATCTGATATGTTATTTGCAAATAACATTCCATTCCATTAGTTGCCTTTTAGTTTGGTTGATTATTTCTTTCACTGTGCAGAAGCTTTTTATCTTGATGAGGTCCCAATAGTTCATTTTGCTTTTCTTTCCCTTGCCGCAGGAGATATGCCTAGTAAGAAGTTGTTGTGGCCAACATCAAAAGAGGATGTTGCCTCTTTTCTCCTCTAGAATTTTGATGGTTTCCTGTCTTATATTTAGGTCTTTCAACTATTTTGAGTTCACTTTTGTGATGGTGTAAGAAAGTGAGCCAGGTTCATTCTTCTGCATGTCACTGTCTAGTTTTCCCAGCACCATTGGAAAGAATTTTCCTGCTTTGTCAAAGATTAGTTGGCCATACAATTGGATCTGAATCTGTTTCTTTTCCTAGATTAGGGAAATTTTCAGCTATTATTTTTTCATAAATACTTCTGCCCTATTATCATTCTCTTCTTCTTCTGAGATCCCTATAATGCAAATATTATAGCCCTTGATGCAGTAAAATGATGGAATTTCATTTATTGGTTCTTTTCATCTCTGTGTTCAGGGTCTCACTGATGTCTTCCATTTTTTTCTCTAGTCCAGTGAATATCTTTATGATCATAACTTTAAATTCTTTATCAGGCATGTTACTTTTACCTGTTTCACTCTGGTCTCTTGCTGCAGTTTGGACTTATTCTTCCATTTGGAAGATGTTTCTCTGTCTCCTCTTTTTATCTGATTTCCTTTATCTGTTTCTGTGTGTTATGAACGTCAGCTACTTCTTTTGGTCTTAAAGATAACAGCCTTATGAAGAGGTCTTGTCGTGCCCTGCACTGCAGTGTTCCCTATTCTCTAAGATCTGGGCCTCTGGGAGTGTCTCCTGTGTGTGATGGGTGCTGTGCTGTTGAGCATTGGTATCTTTTTCCTTCAGTCCAATTGTCTGCCCTAGAATTCCCTTTCCCACCCCAAGGTTAGGTTGGGAGGTAGAAGTTTCCTCCTGATAACATGGCACTGTGCTCTAGGGAGGGACTATGGTGAGAAAGTGCCACAGACTTTCTTACCAGCTCAGTGAATCTGGTTTTGCACTTATCTGGGGCATAAGGAATCCTTTAATTAGATTCTGATTAAAAAAAAAAAAAAAAAGAACTGGTCTATGTATTGTATCCATGGGAGGAAGAAAGTTCTGAGGCTTCCTATTTGCCATCTTGCTAATGTCCCAAATTAATATTTTTAAAAAAAATATCATGTGTTCATGTCTTTCTTGATAGACTACATATATCATTTTCTAATTCTTAATTATAAAGGTTAGTAAATTTCATAAATTAATTATAAATTTTAAATATGTGATTTGATGTTTAAAATTTAACATTAATTTATATTATTAGTCATCTGGCCATTAAACTTTTTCTATAGCTTCCATAGCATATAATTATTCAGCTATTAACCTCACACTGTCCCTCAAAAACAATAAATCAAGCACTGTCTAAGCATATTCTACTGAATGTTTCCCTAACCATGTTTATTTTAATCTCCACAGATTTGTACTTTGTTCCTTCTTGTATAAATCTTCTTCCATTTATCACATTATATTAATTATATAATATTTATTATATATTCCATTTATATTATAAATAATATATTTGTAATGCACATTTATAATGAATAATATTAATTATATTTATAATGATATTAGTGATATTATTACTCCATTGTATTTTTTTCTCTCATTTGATATCAATGTTATCTTTAGGATATTTTTATCAATGTGAAAAACCATAGTAATTGGTCCTTAGCTAATCATTTTTAGGATACAATATACCTAACAGTGGTTTTCAAGTTCTTTTGCTGGCTAATTTTGAATAATTGTTGAAAATCTATATTTCTGCCTCACACAATTTCATCAGAATAGTGAAAAATAAAAACATAAAATTAAATTAAATTAAATATATTATTGCTTTTTTAAATGTGGTAACTGAATAGTTGAAGGTGTTTGATGCTATTACATTAAATTATTAAATTATTAAAAATGTATGTGGAATAGTGACCACAGAGTCAGCTACAAAAACTTTTTTTAGAATCCTCAATATAATGTGAGAAACACAAGTATTTGTTAAATTGTCTTCTAAATTCAAAGTTTTTTAGTCTAAGTTATAATTGATTATCTGAAAGGCATTTTAAGCCACAGGATACAGTATTCATATGGGTCTCTAACTACACAGACATCTGTTAGGCAATAAATCCAGGCATAAACAGATCATCAAATTGATGCATAAGTTACATAGAGGACAATCTTATGACCCAGAATTCTAAATATCCAGAAAGTACAGAGGGTACCCAGAAACCATATTTTATCGATAAAATTACTGAGTAATTTTACTATAAAAACAGCAGAGTTTCATATGAAGCAATTTAAATGCAATATATTAGGGCACAGTTTAGTTGGAGATATGTTTGGAATATAAGATATGTATAATAAGTAAATGTGAAGGTCTAGATTTTTAAATGAGCAAGATATAAGATATTGGTTACTTTGTCTATTAAAGTGTGTGAAGCCTGTAGTGTTACCTAAATAATTAGGAATATCATTTAGTAATTATTATAGTAAGAGATACAGACTGTATAAAGGGAATTATCCCGCTTTTTTAGAACAACAAATGTCAAAATATGTAATATGCTTTCAAAATTAGAGAAAATTTTGTTGTGACATAAAATATATAAGCCAAGGTAAAGTACAAATATATGTTGAGTAGTGACCATATAGTAGGTGTTCAATCATTTAAACTCTAACACTTTAGATCATAATAACTAAAGAGCCCGTCTGGATAAGCTGGCATAGACATCTATTCCTGCCATCACTCACCCTCCCACAACCAAGTACCTCTATAAATGACAGAAATAATGCAAGCGGCAACCATAAAAGTATTCTGAAATATAGAAGCAGAAAGACACCTTAGTTAGGAACCCAAGGACTGCTGCCGCCACGGCCGTATGCACAGTGCCTAGAGTAATGCCTTCCATATGGCACAGACTACAGAGGAGCTAATTAAATGAGTTAAGTCTCTATCTCAGTAGCAATCAGAATATATGTTATAACAAGAACATATTTACATTAATTAAGTTGATATACACTGGCAAAAGTTTAAGTGACTATCAAATGTTGGTGAGTATGTTAGGAAAGTGGTACACACATATACATATATTAGAGCAAATCTACAGAGTTCATATCCTTATTTTTTTTTGGAAATGTTCATACAATGTAGTTGTCTCAAGATTCCAATTTCTTGTGTTGACCCTAAATAAAAAGTAGCACACATATACAAAGGGGCAAAGAGAAGGAATTTCTATGTGCTTTTGTTTGCAGAGAAACAGTGAAAAGTGACCACAACAACCACTAAAAGGGAAAGGTCAAATACAAACATATAATGGAATTCTATATAGCAGTTAAAATCAGCAATTGGGAACTATTATTGCAATATCCATACATTTATGTATTTATTTAACAGTTACTTAAATAGTGCCTAATATTTGTTAGAGACTGTTCTAAGTGTTTTATAAATATTAACTTACATGTTGTGATGTTCTTATGAGATAGCCACAGCTTTATCCTCACTTAAAGATGAGAACACTTCAACAAAAAAAGTTTATAAAATGTGTCCAGGGTCACAGAGCAAGTAAATGTTGGAGGTGAAATCCAAATCAAGGCAGTCTGGGTCTTAATTATAGATGTTCTCACACACACACACACACACACACACACACACACACACACACCACAATTGTCGAATAACATTGGTAAGAGGAGGAATGTTATTCATAAATGTCAATTATAGATACTTTTAGAGTATTATACATAAGATATTATATAGAGAGACACATATATTGCTGAATATTTTAAATTTTTAATGGTGGATGATAGAAACCAAACTCACATTTGTAGTAGTTATCCACCAATCCAGTAACTGTACCCCCACATTGTTTACCAAACTATCACCCTGGCTGAAGTGCCCATACTTTTTATTTAGATCTAGTCCCATCAAGTATTCATTAAACCATCACCCTTTCATTCGTAAAAGATCATAAGCTAATGATTCTTCTACATTCCTTTATGATCATGTTTAAATATCTAATGGTGGGGGTTACATTACCTTATACATTTTATCTTATTTCTTCTGTTACAAAATTTTACAAATAAAAATTTCCCATGATTTTTTTTTCACATAGCTGTTACCATACCTTTTTTTCTCTCCCACAGAACTACATCCTTTAAAATAATCATTTTTGTATTTCTGTTCCTTCAAGCCTGGCAGACAAAAATATAAATCAACATAACCTTGATAAAAAATTGATTTGTCTAATAAAGTTGAAAATTCTAATCCAGGAATTTATTCCTCAGTAAGTGTCTTGCAGCATATCTTCTATATGTTCATCCAAAAGCATGCAAAAGCAAACATGTAAAAACATGCATCATTTTGAGAGAGAAAGAGAGAAAAGGCACAACCCAAATTTCTATCAATGTCCATTGATAATTAATTGATCAATGAGTTGTAGTCTAGTCACAATGGAGTACTTTATACCAGTAAAAAAATCAATCATTTCTTCATGCAGTTACACAATTTAATCTTTCTAATACCATATATAAATAACAAAAGGTTTTGAAAAATATGTATATTGCATTCCATTTTCAAAATGCAAAACTCTGTTAAAGTACACATATTTAAAGTACAACTTAGGTTGTAACTTAGGGTTACAAAACTGTCAAGAGCAGCATGGGAATTTCACAAACAAAATTCTGGGTAATGAATACTTCGAGAGTAGAAAGATTATAATAGTATCTAAAGGAGTACATAGGAATTTCAAAGAAGATGGTAATGGTTTTTTGCTTAAGCTGGGTTTTGAGTACTGTGTCTCTTTATTCTCATTCTTTATCATTTACATATATTTTATACTTATCCTTTTCATTTTTATAATGTATGAAAATACGTAAATCAGGAACATAGTAAATTAATATTCTCCTAAATAAATAAACATTTGAATTTTCAGGTCACCAATACTGTTATTCCACTCTACACTGCCCTGTGACCCTAACTACCAGCATATTTGTATGACTGGCATTTCTTATAATCACTTCCAAGCTTGGAATGCTGTCCAGATATACCTTCACAGTGTCTTTTCTTCCTACAATATTCCTTCTCTGACAATATAGAAGATTTAGATATGACATTGTGCCAACAGAAACTATATGCAGAAGATCAGCTTAAAAATGAATGGGCTGGTTCCTGGGAAATGTGACATGACCTAAATCCTTTATCACTATGGCTAGCACCCAACTCAAATTCTGGATAACTCTGGGAAGTGGAATACTTTTACTATGCCTCTTTTATGCCTTTCCAGAATCACTCTTCAGACCATCCAAAAGCAAAAAAAGGACCAAGAGCTCGACATGACGGACCTCAAACACAAAACTAGAAGAACCAAGACAAATAAAAAGGGGGAACTGTGGGGAATAAGTTAAGGAATTTTCTGAGCCTGCACTGATGGGTGAATAGGCAAAAAGAATTACAAAGCCATAGGATGCTCACACCCAAGTTTGGTAAACAAGATTAGGCTAATAAGGATAGAGAGTGTGGGGCAAAGGCCTCCAGGATAGAGAGGGTGGGGCTAAGGCCCCAACAAAGGTATATGAGGTAAACAAGATTTAGAAATTCAGGGCGAAAACGCCCCCCAATTTAGTACTATAGCAGAAAGCTGCTTTCACAGGAAGAAAGGACCAAATTAAGTAAACAGATAAATAGGGCTATAGACCAATGCAGGATGAAGCCTCCCAGAGAGGAGTTGATTAGCAAAGGAAAAGTGCTTTTGTTGACCCTGAGATAGCATACTCAATCTGTCTTATCCTCTAGGCTAGATAAACAGTCAAGAGGCTCTAGTCTGCCTTTAACAACCATCTTTCCAGAGCCAGGATTTGGTTTTATATTGACCTAAACCTCTAACACCGTGTATCTTCAAAAAAAAACCCCTTTCCTCTCATGCCCATGAGTTAATGTTCACAGATTCACTGTCTCTTTGTGCACAGCCCTCATGTTTTGTAAGCCTTCTGATCTTAATAAATATGGAGCAAGGACCCTGAATCTGGCCTCCTGTCTTCTCTGGGACATTAGCTGTCTTTTGCATTTTAATCTTGCATCCGCTCTTTTGCTGGACAAGAGAGAACTTTAGACCCAGAGTCTACAACACAATACTGGGATCAAAATTAATCATGGGATCAATGCCTGCATATCAGTGTTAAATTTTATAGAATTGTTTCAAGAATACATAAAAGATTTGCTGGGATTAGGAAGTTTTTATAAGCATAAAATTATAGTAAGATTTTATCTTACTATAGTAAAATTATGTCTCCGCTGCTATTGTAATTAGCAGTGCAGACATACCTATAAAATGTTTAAGCTATTATATTTGTCAAACAAATAAAATAAATACTGGGCAATACTGTCTGGTAGGATATGACAGGGGAATGCTATTTAGAATTTTCTTTAAATCAAAGAGATAAAAAGAAAAAAAAATAACACAAAATTAGACAAAGAGCATGAGTAAGCAACAAGTAAATTCCTTCATAATTATTCATCTTGATGGTATCAGATGTAGATAAGTAAAGACCTCAAGGTCATGCAACCACTAAGTACAATAAGAAATCTCAAATGTAGGTCTGCTGGAGTTTAAAGTCCATGCTATAAATATTGACACTACAGAATTTTATCAGACTCAGGCAAAACTCCTGATATTTATTGTAAGGACACAAGTCTAAACGTCTAAACCAAACTGACTCCGTGACAGGCTTTAAGTTTCCCCTCTAAACTAGAAGGCCTAAGTTTCAGCTTCCCCAGAACTATCAGGCAGTTACACATTGCCCAAGGCAAGAGTAACCACCCTTGCAACACCCAATCAGGAAAGGCCAGCGACCACCCTCCACATTACTAAGGGAGAGGCCTGAAGCTAGAAACTATAGATCAGACACCGTTACCTAATGTTAAAGTTAACCCGTTAGTCGCCGAACAAGACCCTAGTCTCGCTCTGTGATTGGTTGAATTTAAAGGTACTCTAAATGTTGTAATTGGATCCCGCCAAAAGTACCGAATACTCTAGACAATGCGTATGGTTAAACCCGCTGTCAATAATATTGAATAATTATGATTGGATCCCTGTTCCCCGGCCACAACTTCTGTAACTCTCCGTCACAAGTCCCATAAAAATCCTACTCCGCCTTTCCTCGGGGCTCTCAGCATGGATCCACTGTGTTGAGGTCTGGGAGCCTGAGCTTAAGCCCGAATAAACACCCTTTGCTTTTGCATAAGTGACTCGGACTCCTTGGTGGTCTTGGGATTTTGGGGAGATCGCGATCTGGGCATAACATTTATCTCAAAAATTTCTAAAATATTTTTACTTATTTTTTAATGAAAAATAAATCTTATATTTTAAGAAGACTAAAAATTTTCAGTTATCTAGTAAATGATACCTAAAATTTTCTATGCTATTGATAAGCCTTGCTTAAAAACACTGCAAAAAGTTTAAAGGGCAAACTTGTGCTTGTTGTTTAATTTATCCTTTTTAAGTATCTTGTGTTCGGGAAATCTGGTCTGGATCACTGGTGGAAGAACCAAGCGGCACTTGGAGATCTTGGAAGGAAGGGGGTTTAATTTACACCAGTGGGCTAGAGGAGATCATTCTCTAGAGGTCTGAGTCCAGAGCATCAGCAGAAGGAGTAATTTATAGCCTGTTAACTTCCTCATTCCTCATTAACACATGAGACAAGCAGTTTGGGAAGAACACGGAAGAGGGAGCCTTTGATCAGGCACAGGTATTTCCTTATCAGTTCTGCCGGCCATCTTATAACAGATTTTTCCCTATCACTTGTACCTTCAAATATTTCCTTCCTATCATATCCTTTTCATTGATTATTAAACATGTTCATGTTTTCCAGTAAGGAAAAAAAATGCAGTCATTTCTTACCACATTCCACTGCCTTTAGTACCTGGCTCTTTCCTCCCTTTATAGTAACACTTGTTAAAAGAATTTTTCTACATTGTCTCCATCTCCTCTCCTCACTAGTTTCTCACACACATCTGTCCAATGACTAGCAACAGCATTTGCCCAATGAGCACTCACTAATGTGCCAATAAAGTAAAATTCCTATACACAGTAGACATTTTTCAGCTATCTTACTTGACTCAGTAGAATGAACACAGTATTTTTTCTCTCCTTGACAATATCACATCCTCTCAATTCAGGGACAAAATAGTATTGTTTTTCTGCCTGCTGTTTAGCATTGCTGCTATTTTCCCTTTATTGAATTCATTTTCTGAGGACATTTAAATATTGGAATCATCCAAGGCTTCTCTTTCCTCACTTTGATCATTTTCTTTGGGCTTTCTGTCTATCAACTATAACTATAATTCTGTGATTGCTGGGAAAACAAAATGTACATCTTCATTCCAGGCTTCTCCTTTCTATTCCAGGTTCCCATATCCACTTTTCTAATTATATCTTCTGTTATATTTTTTCAGATGATAAGTAAAAGAATAACTCTTGTATCCATTAAGTTGTGATCCAATTAACAAAACTGATAAAGATTCAGGTAAATGGAAATTAAATTTCATAGTTTTTGCTGACCTAACAAGGTTTTAAGAAATAGATTGGATATATAGGCAAATAACCTTGAGTTTTGCAATGAATGCATCTATTTTTTTAGCAAATATATCTGAAATCTAGATCATAAATTATACTCTAAATTGAAAAAAAGTCATACAAGAGAAATAAAAAATATACATTTCCTTTTAGCATTTCTTAGCTATCCCTTTGTTGTTGTTATTATTGTTTTGTGTTGTTTACCATTTGGACCTAGCTCTTAGGCCTGTATCA
The DNA here is from genome assembly GCF_008692635.1 of Crocuta crocuta. Classification (NCBI taxonomy): domain Eukaryota; kingdom Metazoa; phylum Chordata; class Mammalia; order Carnivora; family Hyaenidae; genus Crocuta; species Crocuta crocuta. Next base: position 2,614,337 of record NW_027530575.1, on the reverse strand, counting down.
TCTAATCATATGACTAACCATCACAGGCTCTTTTTGATGTCCTGAGCATCCTTTATTCCTGGGGACAGAGTATTTTTGGCACAGGCATTTTTATTTCCCTCATGCCTTTTGGAATTTATAAAATTAACATATCCAAAACCAAATGCGACTCAATATAGAGAGATGCCTCTAGAGAACTTAATCATTCTAGATCCTATTGGCTTTGCAATTACTGAAACTGACTGGAAAGTTTTCCGTTGTCTACTGCATCTGTCAACAAGAATTGAAACTAAGACCTCACACATGAGGGCTCTATGGTTCACATGGAACTTACCCACTTTGCATCACAAAATCTTTCTTGGCTTGCAGACCCTGCTAAAAACAAAGTAAACTATCAAACTATCAAAGTAAATATCAAAAATATTTACCAATTCTTATTCAGAACTGATTCTTGGTGTAGACTTTCCTAAAATGTTACGCCAAAATACATATAATCGGGTTAATATTTAGGTATAGCAGCTTTGTCCCAATTGTCTCATCATCTTTTGAGTTTACTAAAGCCTTCTCCTGGCAAAAATCATTCTGTCCTTTACTTTTTTTTTTTATTTATTTTATTTTTATTTATTTATTTATTCTTATTTATTTTTGAGAGAAAGACAGAGCACGGATGGGAGAGGGGCAGGGGAAGACACAGAATCTGAAGCAGCTCCAGGCTCTGAGCTGTGAGCACAGAGCCTGACGTGGGGCTTGAACCCATGAACTGAGAAATTATGACCTGAGCCAAAGTCGGAAGTTTAACCGACTGAGCCACCCAGGTGCCCCACATTCTGTTTTTATATGTTGGGAGGAATAAAAGGAAGAACTGCCTACCAGAAATCTAAGAACAAAAGTTAAGATACCACATATCCCATAATGATTATGCCTAAACCAAAGGAAGATCATATAAGAAATGTCAAATTTTGTTTTGCTGATAATGTGTCAGTTATATTCTTATATTTCCTTTCTTCTTCTTTTGTTTTTACTTGCTTACTGCTATAGTAAGACACACATTTTTTAATTTTTTTAATGTTTTATTTATTTCTGAGAGAGAGAGAGACAGTGTGAGCAGGGGAGGGTCAGAGAGAGGGAGATACAGAACCTGAAGCAGGCTCCAGGTTCTGATCTAGCTGTCAGCACAGAGCCTGACGTGGGGCTCGAACCCACAAACCAAAGACACACATTTGAAAGTACATAAAGTGAACAGAGTGACAGAGTCAAAGAATGTTACCACAGTGTAAACAGGTAATTTTTAGACCAAATGCAAGGTTAACTTGTGTCCTGTCCCAGTCAATATCAGTCCTCTTCATTGTTATCACACTCTATCACTTTTGGTTTGTTTTACCTGTTCTAACATTTTCATATAAATGGAATCATAATGTATATACAGTTGTGAAGTTAGCTTCTTTTCTCGAAATTTTGTCCATAAGATTTTTTTCACATATTGCATCTATCAGTTTGCTTTCATTTTTCTATGTAGTATTTCTTTTATCAAATAAAATCCTTATTCGTTATCTTGTTAATGTACGATTATGTTGCAATTGTTTTGAGCAATTACAAAATAATATTCTTATTTACACTCTTATGCATATTTTATGTCTATACTCATTTCTCTTGGCTAGGTATCCACAAGCAAAATTGTTGGGTTATAGGGCAGGCCCATGTTTTACTTTTATTTAAAATGGTTTTTTAATGTTTATTTATTTTTGAGAGAGACAGAGGATGAGCAGGGAGGAGAACAGAGAGAGGGAGACACAGAATCCAAACAGGCTCCAGGCTCTGAGCTGTCAGCATAGTGCCCAACGCAGGGCTCAAACCCACGAACTGAGAGATCACGACCTGAGCCGAAGTAGGATGCTTAACTGACTGAACCACCCAGGTGCCTCCCCATGTTTTACTTTCAAAGATAGTGCATTTTTTCAAAGTGTCTGCCAGTTTACACTTCCATCAGCACTGACTGAGAGTTCCAGTTGCTTTCCATCTTTACAGCACTTTATATTGACAGACAAAATTTTTAAGTTTAGCCTTTCAATGTGTGTGAAGTGGTATCTCCTTGTTCTACTTTGCACTTCCCCAAGGAATAATAGATTAAGCACCTTTTGTTATGCTTATTAAACATAGGTATATCTTTTGCTATAAAGTGCCTTGTCTGGTTTTTGATCAGTTGTAAAAATTAGATTGTCTTTTTCTTCTTTTTGTGGGAATTATTTTTATATGCTGGATATGACAATATATCCTTTGTCAGTTATACATTTTGTGACTATCTTTTTAGATTTCTGGTTTGGCTTTTCACTCTCTTACTGCTGTCCTTTGAAGTACAGACACTTTTAATTAAAAAAAAAAAGCTTAAATAATAATAATTATTATTATTATTTTTTTTNATTCATCTAGAACCCTTTTCTGTCCTAGAGATGTGAAATATAGGTCAATTATTTTATTTTTCTATTTAGGTATGTAATTGTTCAATCAGCATTTATTGAACAGCCATATTTGAGTGATTTGCAGTGGTATCTTTGTCAAATATTAAGTGACCATATATATGTTTATTTTTGTACTCCTTATTGTTTCATTATTTTTGCATTTCTTTTTGCCAATAAAACAATGTCTACATTCTTTTCTTATAAAAAGTCTTGATTTATAAGTTCTCCAAGCTTATTATTCAAGATAGCATTGGCATTCTAGATCTTTTACGTTTTATATGAATTTTCAAATGTTTGTCTATGTACACAAACACACACAATTTTATTGGGATTACACTAAATATATAAACTAAATTAAATAAACTGATTTCTTAAAAATATTGTCTTCAAAAGTTATATAGTATTGCTCTCATTCTTTAAGCTCTCCTCCCGTTTTCCTCAGCAATATTTTGTAGTTTTCAATGTAGTGGTTTTCCACATTCTTCATTAGATTTATTTACAGGTATTTAAATTTTGTTCTAAAGCAAGTTGCATTGTATTTCAATATAAAATTCCAAATGTTGGATGCATGTATACAAAAATAGAATTGATATTTGCTTATTGACTATTCAGCAATCCTATAGGTATTTAAATTTTGTTCTAAAGCAAGTTGCATTGTATTTCAATATAAAATTCCAAATGTTGGATGCATGTATATAAAAATAGAATTGATATTTGCTTATTGACTATTCAGCAATCCAGCAACCTTCATTAATTCACTTATTAATTTTAATGATGTTTGGAAACTTTTTGGTTTTTCTATATATATATTATAACATCAGGTAATAATGAGTTTTCAATCATACTTTCATATTTTTATAACTGTAGTTTTTTTTCTTGCCAAATAGGAGTGTAGTAGTGAATATGTTAGTTTTGTCCTAAATTTCATGGGGAAATATTCAATTTTCTCCTTTAAGAAGATGTATCTTGAAAGTATTTTGAAAATAATGTTTCAAGATGAGAAACTTTCTTTCTATTCTTAACTTGCTGAGAGATTGCTGAATTTTATCAAATAATTTTTTCTACATCTATTTTAATAATTAATATATATATTTGTCTTCAAAATTTGACTAATAAAGCCAACTAAATTTGGGAGTTTTAAAATATTAAACACCCTTGCATTTGTTGAGTTTCAATAGTAGATATATGAGCGGTCTTACTACATTTCCTTCAACTCTTATGCATGTTTGAAATATTTCAAAATAAAAAATTAGGGGAAAATTGAGTATGAAGTACATGGGCAAGCAGAGCTACTCATTTTTCATTCATTCAGTGTACAACACACATCCAAACATCAAACACATTTAAATAACTATATAAGGAGAGCTATGTATTACATCACAGAGGGACGGCCCCTGACAGCATATTGAGAAATCAGACCAGAATTCACCTTTTCTGCAGGCAGATATATGCAAAAGAGGATATGTAATGTTTGGAAAAATCCATATATTTTATTTTACTCCCACACATAAATCAGTTAAATCACACCTCCTCTTCTAAAAAGAAGTGAATGAAGGGACGAATGGACTCCTGAAGTGATGTATTTTTGAAACTTTTTTACATAAAAACCTAATGAAAGAAAATATATGTTCTCTTATAATAAGGTTATCTTACATGCTTCAACAGCATTTTAATACATCTTAAATACATAATCTCTCTAAACTTGGTCTTCGACTCTACTTGTGAGATTACAAGTAAAGCAATCATCCTTGAAACATGTCTCTAATTTGAACCTTTATCTAATTTATCACTAAATGTTGGTACTAATTTTACCTGCCAAATAATGTTTACTAAGTTACTTTATAATAGCTCATATAAGATTTTGTAATGAGTAGTTAAAGCTATTTAAAAATATAAAAACCAATTTCAACAACATAGAGATGTCCAAATATAGAATACTGAAGGCTTTCCCATTATGAGTGTTTCAGGGATAGTATTAAATTCCCTTTCATAATAGACTTGAGTCCAAAGAAACCAAATGGCAACTCCTATGTCAGGATGATTTCCTATTATCAGCAAGGACTGGCCATTTTTCATGATAAATATTTTTCTTTCCTTTGCTTTTCTTCACTTATACCACTTATAATAACACCTCTGAACAATCTACCATCAGTCTCTTGGACTATGAAAATAACCTACTATCTAGTCTATACCAATCAGCCCTAACTCTCTCAGGAGCTCATTCTTTTTACTGTGGCTAAAGATCTCTTGAAATGCAAGTCAAAGTACTTCATATCCCAGCTTAAAGCCATCAAGTCATCTCATTGCTCTTAATATAAAGACAGAATATATTAAAATAAAGCTTTTTTAACTCTCAACATATTCTGTTACTGGTCTTATTTCCAGTTACCAGCACTGTACAATACCAATTCTCTATCTCTGTTCAGTCCTTCATCCTTATAGGTTCACTGCTGAGACATAGGGAGTGGGGGGCAACATATGAATGAGAGGAGGAGATTGAGGAAGAAGGGAAAAGGCAAGGGAGAGGAGGAAAAGAAGTAACAAATGTAATCATGGGTAGTGACTACAAATTTGAGGTATGAAGGTGTATGTAAATTCAAATGCAAAAAAAAAAAAGGAAAACACATCTTTTAAACACTTAAAGAAAAGCTAAAATCTCTAATTTGAAACTCAAGAGATATCTGCTCAAATCCACCTGATCTAAAATCAAATTTATGGAAGAAACCAGAAAGATGAGCAAAAAATATGACAGTGATACAATGAATGGTAGATATTCTACTAGCCGTGACTCCAAGTAATTCGTACTGGCATTAAGATTAAAAATACCCAGTAGAGGGGCGCCTGGGTGGCTTAGTCGGTTAAGCGTCCGACTTTCGCTTAGGTCATGATCTCGCGGTTCGTGGGTTCGAGCCCCGCGTCGGGCTCTGTGCTGACTGCCAGCTCAGAGCCTGGAGCCTGTTTCAGTCTGTGACTCCCTCTCTCTCTGACCCTCCCCTGCTCACGCTGTCTCTCTCTCTCGTCTAGAAATAAATAAAAATATTTAAAAAAAAAATACCCAGTAGATTTTCTAATAAACTGAGCACTTAGTATCTTGCCCCAGTAATTAAAGGTATGCCATTTATATTCCAAATTAGCTCTCTAATCTTTCACCCTTTAATCTTTTGTTATGGTAAAATGCATTAAACACACATAATCCCTCCTCTATTTCAGAGTTCATAGTAGGTTCTTTATTGAAAGCTCAAAAGTAAGATATTTAATCATGTATCTTCCAAAGAATATGCTCAGGATCTTTTTGATATGTGCTAGGGATGTAAGCCTTTCTATCCCGTAGAGAGCATTGCTACTTTTTTCTGAATCCATCCTTCTTATTTTCTTCTTTTTTTAATTCCCTCCGAAGGCTAGAGGCTAATGACTCTTATTCCAAGGCTATTTTCTCGTAGAAGTTTTATATAAAGCTTTAATCCTTTCATTTTTATGGTCATCTTTAAAATTGTGAAGAAAAAATAAAGGCAAAAGTAAAGAAAGAGAGAAAAAGAAATAAAAGTTTAAAAATAGAAAAGAAAAACATGATGGATGTTCCAAATTTTTCTTCATTTATTTTCACAAGATGCTAAACAGAGCACAGAGACACATTTATAATTTTAGTTTTCTAAATGACAATAGAAATTCCTGGTTGCCTATAAAAGATACACAATGCTCAAATAGTGACCTTGGGTCACATAGGTTTAATTTCCTAAGCTTAATAATAAAGAATTTAACTTATTCACCTTTTGATTGACCATAAAATTGGAAAATAGTTACCATATAATTTTTCTCACTATGTAAGAGAGACACTGTAGTCAGCTATTTTTCTGTGTGATCTTTAATTGAAATCTGGAGCTTTTTAACTTCTATATTTATATTCTTGACTACTACTCATGAGTGTTTGGCAAATAGGCTTATAAAAGATGCTAATCTAAATGTCAAAATGTGTCCTGGAAATTAATTTTAATTTTCATTGAAACAAATATTTTTCCAATCTTTTTATGGCCAAAATCACTCATATCCAGAGCTAAAATTTTACCACCAAATCTAAAATTTTAACACTCTTAAAGAATATCCAAGGAAGAAATTGAGAAGTCATCTGGAAATTACAAAGAAACAAAATTGCATCAAAGAAAAAATAAATTTGAGGATGAGTATTTATTCACATTGCTCAAATTTCTCATAAATTTGGTCAGCTGTCCATTTCACAGAGTGAGTTATATCTGCATTTTTAAGAAAATTATTTAGCAAACATTATATTTGTATAAAACATATATGAGAAGAATAATGTCTCAAACAGACACTTGGATATTTTCACAGAGTCACTTAAAGTAAATAAAAATTCCTTACAAGAGATGAAAGGACCCTGTACTTTTGGAAATGCTGTATAATTTTCATAGTACATAGATGCCTTCATTTTAAGGTGTTCATGAAATGATTCCTTGCTACTTTCGGGATTAAACATGTACATTTGAAAAAAAAGAAAAAAATAGTATCCATTTGCTTAGATAATCTCTTGCCTTTAAAGTAAAACCAGCAATTACTTTATTGTGTTAAATCTAATAAGATCTTGTAAACAAAGAATCAGCAAATCTGAATTAGAGGCTTCTTTAGAAGTCAGACCTTGTAATAATCCCAGGAATAATTTTGTAAATACATATATTTTAAATCTGTATCATACATAGTCCCTAAATAGTTTGCACAGGAATTTACAAAAACAGTTGGCTGAGTCCCTGCTACTAGAATGTTCAACAAAACTATGGGTAAACATCAAAGTGGAAAAGATACTATTTTCTCCCTTTTGGGGGGAGGTTAAAATCGACTTGATCAGTACTTTTAATTCTGACCTAATGATTTGAATTTCAGGACCATTGTGCAGTATGCTTGTATTGTGAGATCTTTAAAATGTTTAAAAAAAGTTGAGAAAATGAACATACCATCAAAAAAACCTATAGAATATTATCATCAGAGTATCAAATTATATCAAATCGTCCCCCACACTCCCTCACGTCAAAGTCATACTGTATCCTTCACTGTTATTAACTTTCATTTAAACCTTCCAACCAACAGAAAACAAAATACGATTTAAGTTAAAGCATAAACATAAAAGATCATTTACAAGATGATAAGAAAGAAACTACTACAATTATATTTTAAAAAGCCTTTCTACTTGAATGATTCCCTCTGAAACATGATTCTACATAATAAATCAGTCACTTATAAATTATGTACTATATTTCTTATAAAAATAATCAAATAGAATTAAAGTGGTTAGGAATCATGTTTCTATAGATTGGGAAGACAACCTTACACTCCTTCCTTCCTTTTCTGTACAGGAAGTTGTGCATCCATTGAAAAAGAGATTTTCCTGACCCCATTTTCACTGGGCTACTTTCTCTACAAATAGTAAAGGTCTAGTTATTATTAGCAGTGCCCAATAGACCTACAGGTGAAAGGATTATTGAATACAGCATACATTTTGTTAGGAAAAGGCACCAGAGAGAAAAATACAGCTCCAAGGTTATTATAAAAATATGCTTTTGCTTAAAGGTAAATTGCCAAAAAATTTTTCTCCTCTATTTTAATTAGGTAATCCTGGGCATATTTTACGTGCAGAATACTTCAAATGGTGAGGAAAACGAGTGTAATTTAACAACTAATAGTTTTTAGAATAGCCTTTTAAGGTATATTTTTGTTGGTCTCTTGAAGTTCTACCAGCTGGTTTGCAATTACAGAAATGCTGTAGAATGTATCACTCTGGGACAGCAGAATTACTGGAAGCTTTAGTAGAGTAGGATCAAAGGCTGACAAGGGGCTCTACTTAGAAGAAAGAAAGTACAATAGGGTTGTGAAAAGTTTTATTTGAGATCATTTTCTTATTTCTCAAAGACTGAATAAAACTTGTGAAACATCAGCAAACCACTTCCCTCTGACCTGAGCTTGTGTAAGCCAACTGCTATAGTTTAATAGTTTGATTTGTTGGTAATAAAAAAAAAGAAAAAAAAAAAGGAAGAAGAAGAAAAGAGAAATAAGCTGGTTTTGTCACAACAGGTATGTAGTCATGTCCGGAGATATAGTGCATTGTTTATTCAAATGTTATTTGAATCATAGAATTCTTTTATCACATATGCCATATTCTTACAATAATTATAATAATAATGCAAATTGAATTCATATTAATAAAAGTATTAACAAAAATCAAATTTACATTAAGATAATATAAATTATTTCTATAGATAGAAATTGACTAAAATAAGATGCATATTATATGACCTTTAGTCTATGCAGTCATAACATCTTTTATTGAAAAAACATTTGTTGGGCCTCCTTTTCCTTTCCTTTATGATTTATTTTCCAACAATCTACTGAAAAGTATCATCTCCTTTGTAAAATGGATCTATCTATCTATTATTTAGACTAAATCTCCTGTTCCCATTTTAATTGTCCCCGCTTTCTTCAGCATATATAAGAATTTCTCTCTAAAACACTTTTATAGATATTTACTTAAGATTCTCCAGTACTGGAAAACAAAAACAAGACAAAACAAAGCATCTCTTCACTTCTAAAGTGTCCTAATTCTTGGTTTCACTCCTGTGCTTTCATATTAGCAAACTACAGTTTAGAGAACAAATCCTATACCTCCTGTCACTCTGTGTTCAACACCATCTCTTTAGTCACTGATTTATTACTTCAGTCCCATTGATCTACTGAACTTCAGTTTTTAAGGCCATTAACGACACTTTTATTACCAAATCTGAGAAACACATTTTTTTTTTACTGCAACTCAGAAGTATTTTCCATTGTTTAGTATTGCCTCCCTACCTCACAGTTTTCTCTGCTATTGGCTTCCTTGACACTTTTCTCTTATTTCCCTGACTCTTTTTTATCAGTATATTTTATGAGTGCCACACGCCACACTAAAATGTTAAATGTTGATTTTCCCAGGGTCTTTTCCCTTATCTCACTTCTCTTCATTCTGCATCTACTCTTCTTGTCATGGCAATCCATTCCATGAATCTACTTTCTACATGCTAATAGCCACAAATCTACATTTCAAACTCATCTCCATTTCTCATGAAATCAACAATTATATATCCTAGTTTGTGGCATCTGAGTGTCATATGGCATCTCCAATCACAACATAAAAAAAAATCATTGTCTTTTTTCTCAGAAATTATTTTCCAGTGTTCCTTGTTAGAACTGGGTACTACAATTCACCACTGTTGATTGCATAGACATTCATACTGCTTTTATCTCACTTTTCACCTATGTTATTGTCTCTTCCATCAAAGTCTTGTGTTGAATCACTGCCTTCATCACCTAATTCCTCAAATATTTGGCTTTCTAGCTGTCTTAGTCCACTCCAGCTGCTGTAACAAAAATACCTGATACTGGTTGGCTTAACAATAAACACAGTTCTTGAGACTGGGAAGTCCAATATTAAACCACTGTCAGATTCAGTGTCTGTTGGTGGTGGGGGTGTGGGGTGGAGGGGGTGAAGGGACTTGCTTCCTCATTCATAAACACCTGTCTTTTTACTGTTTGCTCACACAATGAAAAGAACGGCTCACTAAGGTTTCTTTTTTTTAAGTCACTAATCCTTTTCATGAAGCATCCACCTTCATGACCTAATCATCCTTCAAAGGCTTCACCACAAATATTATCACACTGGGGATTATTATTTCAACATATGAATTTTTGAGGCATACATTCAGTCTATAGTACTAGCACAAAGTGTCTCTGATACTTTGATCTAGAAATCATCATAGAGGGTATTGGATGGCCATACAACACTATGGAGCTGCACTGTTTCTATTTTGACTCTGAGGCAATTATCAGAAAACAGACTTCAAAAATTTATGTTAAGAAATGTGTGCCCTACAGTCTGATTCTTTTTTTAAACCTCAAATCATGTACAAAAACCTGTGATAACCTACTTTATTTTATGGCTTGAGGCGGAAGGAGGACTGGTGGAGCAGAAGACAGCCCAGTGTGCTGTTTCTTTCTCAAATAATTTGAAGTAAAACTTTCTGGAGCACGTGTCATCCACATACCTAGAGCTTCTCTCAAACTTACCATTCAGAGAAAATAAATGTAGAAAATAATAGCCCAGTAACCGGCTCACTGAAGAAGTTTGGCACCCCTATCAATAATTTCTTTACAAAAAACCCCTTCTATTAATGAGGTATTTACAGGAGAAAAAGGGAGCTGTAGAGGTTAAATATCCAAGAAGAAGGATAATAATAAAAATTAAATAACTTAATTTAGAAGGAAAAAACAATAATTTAAGAAATGAGATATATTAACACTTTTTTGAATTGGTATTCTCAACTAGAATTGAAAATATATTCCAGTCTGCAATGAAAATATATCAAAAAACACATTTAGTTCTTATATATTCAATATATTTTACCGTACCCCAAATAATTCTGAAAGAATAACTAAAAAATAAAGTTAAGTAAATACCCAAAACATAATGTAACTGGTAAAGTTTAAAGAAGTATTTGAGAAAAGTTAAGTTTCCTAATTTTCTAAAACTATAACTCCTTAATAAAACTTTTTTTTTTCCATCTGTGTGCTTTAGTGCCTCCCTATCTCTCCTAACTCACCTCCCACCAGTTGGTTCTTGACATCTGTGCTCCAGCCAAACCAACCTTCTTTTATCCAGATCATGCTCTTTCCACAAGGACTTACACATGCTCCAGTTGGAAATTTAAGAACTTTTCTTCTAGGTTACCTCCTACTTATATTTCTGACTGCAGATCATGTTCCACATCCTTGAAAAATAAAACCCTGCTTTTATGAATTTGGCTATTTTAGATATCTCATATAAGTGAATAATACTCTATGACTATCTAATTTCACTTAGCATGCCCTCAGGGTTCATCTATGTTATAGAAAATGACAAGCTTTCCTTCTCTTTATGGCTGCATAATATCCGTTGTATGTATAAAACTCAGAAAATTAAAATATAATAGCGTTTTTCAGGAATTAGGGGAATGGAAGAATTGGGAGGTAGCTAATTCAAAAGGTAAAGAATTTTACTCATGCAAAATGAAAAAAATTCCGGAGATCTGCTGCACAATTTTATACATATAGTTAACAATACCAGACTATACACTTAAAATTTTGTTAAGAGGGTAGATTTCATGTTATGTGTTCTTACAATAATGTAAAAAATATTTAAGAAAATGTACCCTGAATTTGGTCAGCAACTTAAATATTTTTATAATTAAAAACTAATAGTATCCAAATCTAGAGAGGGAGAAAAGCAGAAAGAAAACAGCAATCTTCTTGTGACATATGACCTTAATACAAACTTTCATGGAATCATGCAGCTATTCTCAGCTCTTGCTATGGGTACTATCTTATGCTCCTTTGAGGATAACCATAGCTTAGAGTTTAAGGGAAAAGTCTCTAAAATTAAATTGCTTTAGTTCAAATTCTAGTTCTGCTATTACCTCTGTATACTTGAGCAAGTCACCTCGCTTCTCATTCTCTGTTTCCACATTTGTAACATGAGTATATTATTAACATCTATGTCATACAGTTGTCATCAATTACAAAAATAATAGTCAGGTCCAACAAACAGTAAGTGCTCAATAAATGCTAACTTCTACTATAAAATAATTAACTTATTTTATAGAATATACATAAGCTACATATAAAATATGAGTATACGGATAACATCTTAGTCATACAATTGTCAAAATTACAAAAAAATATATGTATATAAACTTTCATAGTTAAGCCTAGCATACAGTACAGTAAATGCTCAATAAGTGGTAACTACTACTTCTTAAATAATTGACTTATTTTACCTTATAATATATATAACATATATAATAGATATTAATATAACATATACATATATTTTATGTTTCTTGGAATATGTATATTCCAATGATTTGATTCTAAGGAATATGAGAACAAAGATAAAGTTTGCCTTGGCACACAATTCATATGTTTGGATCTTTTCATTGCCATTAACAAAAAAAATCCATCACTGTTGTCCTGAAAGTTTTTTAAGTTCATTTTGAGTTTAGAAAGTCAAGAGGAATAGTGCAAGATGGTGACCCAGAAGGCTAATGAACATCCCTCCTCCCATAGATGAGCCCCCTAATGTACAGCTACACATGGAGCAATTCCCTCTGAAGGAAATCTACTCTCTAAGTGACTCCTACACATCGGGCAATTGGGAAAATATCAACTTTCATATGGGTAAGAATGGTTGAAACACACTCTTGCCATAAATACCTCAGTGTCATATAATCAGAAACCACCAACTCCCAGTTTTTCTCTGAGGAGCAAAACATCTGGAACATACATCTATCACCCAAAATTTGAGACTTTCATCTGAGGAACAGGTCCCCAAAACACTTTGCTCTGAAAGCCAATGGGGCTTGCATACATGAGACACATGAGACAATAGCAAACAAGAAGCAGTTCTTAGAGAGCAAGGAAGGCCTTGTTGTGACTGCCCCTTCCCTGGGGTTTAGTGTAGCAGGGATAGGCACAAACACACTCTTCGAGTCTTTTCCTGAATGAGGTCTAACTGCATACTTTACAAGCTACTGTGTGAAGCCAGCTACTAATTTAACATACACCTAGGGAATAGCTGTGACCTTCCCTGGAACCCAGGGAAGCCAATGGACACTGTCAACAATAGATAGATCATCCAGAACAGAAACTTTCATCAGTGAAGTCTACCAAACAGTTAAAGAAGAATTAATGCAGGCTTCCTGGGTGGCTCAGTCAGTTGAGTGTCTGACATTGGTTCAGGTCAGGATCTCCTGGTTTGTGAATTTGAGCCCCATATCAGGCTCTGTCTCTCTCAAAAATGAATAATAAACATTGAAAAAAATTAAGAAAAACAAAAGAATTAATGTCAATCCTTTAAAAACTTCTCCAAAAAACGGAAGAGGTGGGAGTTCTTCCAACACATTTAGTGAGGTTAGCATTCCACTTTAAGAAAATTCAGACCAGGATACGACAAACAAATAAAATAAAATAAATAAAATAAAATAAAATAAAATAAAATAATAAAATAAAATAAAAAGAGAGAAAAAGAAAATTACAGGCCAATATCCCTGATGAACATAGATGCAAAAATTTCCCAACAAAACAAAATACTAGCAAACCTAACTCAACAGTACATTAAAAGCATCATGCACCATGATTAGGTGGGATTTATTCTACAGATACAAGGATGTTTCAACATAATCAAGCAAATACATGTGATACACCACATTAAAAAATGAGTAATAGAAACCATATGACAACCTCAATAGATGTAGAAAAAGCATTTGATAAAATTTAACATCTTTTCGATAAAAATGCTCAAAAAATAGGGAATAGAAGGTACATACCTTAAGATAATAAAAGCCATATATGATAAGCCACAACTAACATCACACTCAACGATGAAAACATTTCAAGATCAGGAACAAAACAATTATTCTCACTCTCATCAGTTTTATTAACATAAGCTAGAAGTCCTAGCTTGAGTGATTAGGCCAGAAAAAGAAATATAAGGCATTCAAACTGGAAAGTAAAATCACCTCTCTTTGCAGATGACATGATATTATATATAGAAATATTATATAGAGAAAAACTAAAGACTCTACCAGAAAATTATTAGAACATATATATAAATTTAGTAACATCACAGGATACAATACCAATATACAAGAAATATTTGTGTTTCTTTATACCAACAATGAACTATAAGAAAGAGAAATAAGAAAACAATTCCATTTACAATAACATTAAAACGAATACAATACTTAGGAATAACAGTAACCAAAGAGGTGAAAGATCTATACAGTGAAAATTACACGATATTCATGAAAGAAAAAGAAATGAAATGAATGAAAGAAAGAAGTTCTAAAATTGTCTGCACTCACAAAAGACTCAGAATAACCAAAGCAGTATTGAGAAAGAGCAACACTGGAAGCATCACACTTAATGATTTCAAATTATAATTAGGGCTATAGCAAGTAAAACAGTAGGTATTGGTATAAAATGAGACACACAGATCAAGGGAGCAGAATAGAAAACCTAGAGGGGTGCCTAGGTTGCTCAGTTGGTTGGGCGGCTGAGTTCAGCTCAGGTCATGATCTCATGGTTCGTGGGTTCGAGCCCGATGTCAAGCTCTGTGCTGACAGCTAGCTTAGAGCCTGGAGCCTGTTTCAGATTCTGTGTCTCCCTCTCTCTCTCAGAAATAAATAAAACATTAAAAAAAAAAAGAATAGAAAACCTAGAAAGAAACCAATGTGTACATGGTCAACTAATTTTCAACAAAATATCCGCATGCAAACACATGAGAATACCATTGGCTTTTCCATTCTTTGGACTTTAAGGTGCAGCTATCCTATCACACACAACATCCTTCCTCTTCTTGGACAGGATTATCTTCTATCTCTGTCTCTCTGAGCATGGATTGGCTTATGCATCCTAACTTTATTCTGTATTGGTCATGGTCCTCACACACAGCATCATTCCTCTTTTTCGACAGCATTATCTTCTATGTCTCTCTGAGTGAGTATGGATTGGCTTATGCATTCTAACTTTATTCTGTATTGGTATGGTCCTCATATCTAGTTAGTCATGGTTCCATTAGCACTTAAATTAACCCAGACTTAGCCTACACTATATAATTGCAAAATGCAATTGAATCTTCTGTTTTGTGAATGGATTCTTACCATGGTTTATATTGTTGATATTAAATTTTGATCATTTTTAAGAATTTGGTAGAGAGAATAAAGTGCTTAGATCAGAGTTCCTTTGCCACAATATAGGCAGTTTATTTAAAATGATATATACATAACACTTACTAATTCATAGGACATGGATTGTTCTATGAATATGTAACTATTTAAGCAGATAGACCTATCTTTTCCCTGGAACTTACTTAATTTTGCAACAAGTTTTATGTGATTCTTTGCTTTTTAGTTGATAATTATAAAAGGGAATAAATTTCATTTGAATTTAATTTTTAAAATTTATATTCTGAATAAATATCATTTTGGAATGACAAAACATTTGTTTCTACTTATGCCTTTAATAACTATTTGTATTATGTCTAAGGAAGAGCCAAACCCTTTGTAAATTTTTACTAGAAAGCTATCATAAATATTATTTATTTATATTATTATAATATAAATAAAATTATTATTCTAAACAAAATTTGCTTATTCAGTTCTTTCTTGGTAGTTCTATAAACATTTATTTAGTTTTTCAAAAATTCTTAAGATAATTGTTGAATTAGGCTTAATTCTGCATATTCATTCACTGAACTCATTAGTTAAAAGAGCTTTCTTTTTGTTTTTCCAGGGATGACTACATACATTTTTCTGTGCTATGTGTCCTTCTAGTTTTATCCAAAATTACAAAGTTCAATTTCTGTGTTATAGTAGTAAACTATTTTAATATGATTTTGATTAGTGTTTACTCTAGTTTTACCTATCATTCCAAACACTCTTGCTTAGCAAAGGAAAAACGATTAATGTATTATGATTCACATATTTGACAGACTATATACATTAAATAAATGTATGTACATGTATACAATATACATATTATTATAAATTTATTTTGCAAGCTTTTCTATGTTTATAATGTCTAGGCAGAATTCTAAGTTCTGAAAATATTAATTCATTTAATCTTTATAACAAGCCCATGAGGTAGATAATGATTTCAAAGATGAAAAAATAGGCATCAAAGGACATTAAATAACTCCCATAGCAGGTCTGCAGGCACAGTGAAAGAGCCAGAAATCAAACCTGTATTCTAGTTCCAGAATTCATGCTTTTAGCCCATTACCAAGGTGCATCTCAGCTAGGCTAACGTATTTAAGACAAATCATTTTAGATCTTTAGTTCCTAGTCTATTTTTTAATCTCCCAGTCTCTTTGTGTGCTAAATATAGAAAATGAGTTGATATTTTACTTAAGATTTCACCTATGTGTATTGATCTATAATTTAACTTTTTTTGGTTTTATTTTTAGTGGTGCATAGTGGTTTCAGTGTCATGAAAAGGATCTATTTTTTAAGACTCTTGTTAACTCCTTTGCCTTCTTTTAAATCCCCCTTTCTCTAGCTGCAACTGAGATGAGGTCACACCTTAGGAAGGATGGAGGCACTGAAGCCTGATTCCCTTAAAAGCAAAATTATACTTGGGCATCTATTTTGTTTTCTGTTCTCACTTTAGCGGTGTAAACACTAATTGAATAAAATTATGATGAGACCAAGTGAAAATAGGCCTAGGAGTGCCAAAGGGATCCTCGGGGCTTAGCACCAAAGCCTCCTTAATGATAAACTATGAATTTGTCTCCTGTTAATAATGTATATCAATGGCAAACAACTGGTTCAAACTCCAGGTGTTTATGATCCTGGGTAATTCTCTTTTCATAACCTGCATATAGTTACATATATCTACTTGTTTAATGAATCATTAGACTTGGGATTTACACATATTCAACACAGCAAAAAAATCTTAATCACTTATGTGAGTAAATCGCTGAGTGAAATTAATGAAACAAAAGTTAGTTCCTTTACAGTACATGATTTTACAAGCCAAATTTCTCTATCATAAAAAAAGAATTCAGTTCTGGATCTACATCCCATTTACTTAGAGTATTTAGTGTAACAGATTTTAGTGAAATAAAGAAAATCTAGGATTTTCACTAAACTATAATGCATTTAAGAAATGGTGCAAAACATGACAATAATTATTTGTTGAATAAACAGAAAATTTTAATGCAATATAATTTTGGTTGTCAGATTTATTCAAAGACTTCAAAAATTTCAAATCTATATTTACTTTTTAGGTAAAATTTAATGATGGGAAAAATTAAAGTTTCAAAAACTTAAGATACAACAAAAAATGAGGAGAGTAATATCATCTTCTGTAGACAGAATGAGATGATTTTAATTAGAAAATGTAGGCAGTGTTTTATTTCATTTAATTAAGGCCAAATTTAATATTGCAAATGATAAAATAATAAAGTTTTGGAAAAAAAGAACATTTGAAAGGAAAATATAATAAGATTTTGTTTTAAGTAATATTATACTTTGAGTATGTGTAACAACCTAGCACCCTTAATATTTTTCAGTCTAGGATCTCATTCACAGGGATCCCGTTCACAAAGTGCGTTGAGTTGGCACTTTGAGCAATTCCCCTCTGCCTCCCTTTTGTTTTCTGAGCACACTGACTACTTCCTAAATATTCCAGTGATAGTACTAAGCTTTAGTCCTTTATTCAAAAAGAATACATAAATATTATATTTTACTTTATTTGCCACTTTGTGATCTTCACATCTGGAGAGTAACTTATCTGGACACAGCAATTTTGACTTATTCTGTCTCTAGAACATGTTTGTTTTTAGGTAACATGTCACTGCTTTCTCGTACTGATTGTTAAAGCTATACCAATTTTAACACTGTGAAAAAATATTTTTTCTTATAAGCATAAAGAATGGTTTCTAGTCTTTTTGTGTTTGATAAAAAATAAGGTTTTACGAGTCATCATTTTGTTAATAAACTTAAAATAGTTAGCCATGTTAATTTATGATCTTAGTTATTTTTAAATTGTGAAATGTACTTTAATTTAAACTTTTGTTTATGGATTATGTTCCATTAAATTTTTTCCTTCTAAAGCTTCCATGATCACAACTTTGATCTGTGCTTAATAACTTATGATTAATAAATTTATATTATTTTATCTCTATTAAGTTTTTAACATTTTATTTATTTTGTATTAGACTTTTTTCAAAATTAAATTTGTCATGTAAAATTTTTAATGCTTCTAATAATTACATTATGGATCAAATATATTTATTTTAATAAACATAATGCTACTCAACTATTTGTTAAATAAATGTATGAATGCTTATTTCATAAAAGGCCATTCTTTTTCATTTTTATTTCTTTTTTTTATTCTCTCTCCAGTCTTTAGCACTTCTACTGAATTAATAATTAGAGAGGGAAAAAAAATCACTATTCGTATTTCCAACATGATATAATGCAATGAATGTCACATGTAGATTTGAGCTTCTATTTCAAACAAGGTAGAAAAGAGTGTAAGCCATGTATCTTACTTGATTTTTTACTCTTATGGTAACAGGAAGTAGAGACTGAGCTCAATGTTGCCCGGGCAAAATGATAAAAAGAGGGTTTTATGCCTACCAGCAGAGAGAGGTATGGAAAGAGTACAATCCCTAAGTTGATCTTCAGTTTGCTCAGCTCAAAAACTCTATAAGATTCACTCCTATGAATCTAATGTCCAAGTGATAATATTTAATTAGAACTTTATTAAGGGGTTAGAACATTAAATTCTTGCCTACCTGTGATGGCACCATTTGGAGTTAAGACACAGAGATTGCCATATAGGATATTCTGCTTGGAGAAACGAGGCATCTAGAAAGAATCACATACAGACAATTTCAAGATGTGTTCCCAACAATCATCCACTTCTCAATATGGATAAAGCAGATGTTGAATTTACCCAAAGCTATAAACTCATTTTGACATATTTCTTATATATCACTTGTGAGCGGTTACATCAGGCAGTCTGGAGGAAGCAGCAACAATGGCAATGAGTCAGGTCCTCTTGGCTTTGTAAAGTCTGCTAATAGTATCAGAACAAAAAGATATAAAGACATAAATGGACCAATAAATGAAATTGGTTACTATATCAATCTCATCCTCAGAATCCTGGGACAAACGAGACATGCTCAATGTTACTTGCACTACGTTCTGTAGGCAAGGAATTGCTGAGGTCTTAACATCAGAGGCCATTGTCTCTGTAGTAGGGTAATAGGCATTAATAGGCATATACATTTTCCGTATGTTTACTCCTATACATCTCTTTATTCCTCCTACCCCATTAGCTCACTTTTATCTTCTTTGTTTATTACTCAGTTTGCTCATATTTTCAGTCTTCTCCTAAATTTGGTTTGCCATTATCACCTTATTGACCATATTATTCACAAGGTGATTCACTGTGCATCTTTTCTTCTCTAACTTTGGCATATAGGTGCTTTATTCTCTAGTTATTTCACAGTTCATAATCCTATTAAAGACAAGCTACTGGTTCAATACATACTTCTGAACAAGGCCTAGCAGCAGTAACCAAAATGAAGGCAAATGTGCTATAAAACATGGCCATCAAGGACTTCCCATGGGGAACTCCATGTTAAGCAGCTTCCTTTGGAGAGTTTGGGAATATAGTAGATCACACAATTAATATATCTAGTTATATATACACACACACACACGCCTTGTGTACACACATGTTAAACATGTATGCATTTGTGTGTATACACATTTATATAAATTTAAATTCTTAATGTAATTATTATATAAATTCTTCCATAAATTCCTACACAAGTTCTTTCATGTTAATAAAATGACTCATCTAAGTTTAGACAACTTGTGAATAGCAGAACAAGTAACTGAATGAGTATTTTCTTTGTTTTATACAGATATTTTCCCCAAACATTTTTCAAACCCAGGGTTCCAAATGTGCTCCATTAGATTTCATGGATTTTATTACCAATATACTTAATCATCACATAGTTCTATAGGTAATTAAGTGAAATATTATTTTTCTTATTTATATGTGTTGTATTTGTATAGTTGCAGAAACATTGAAAAACGCAGTTGTATATAGAAAATGAAAACAAATCACCCATAATAGTTAACTCAGTGTTAATTACAATACAAAATTTGTTGGTTTTATTTGTTATATAGGTAAACATAGACATATAAGTAAGAAAGAAGAATGTTTATAGGCTACTCTTACTTACAGAGTAACATGTACTAACAAGTACAGTCTCATGTGGTTACAGTGTTATAACAATGTGTTAATGGATACACAAACAATTTTCATTTTTAAAAAAGGACTTTATATAATAAACAAAAACTTCCCATATCATTTCCAATTTGCTTGGCAGGTTTCTCATTATGTCCTCATAAATTAAAAGTATGTGAACATCTACAAGTACAGTTTTATTTTATTTAAAAAGTCATAAAAGTAGAACTATTGATCCAATTTCATAACATTTTAAAGATTTTAATGTGTATTATGAAACTGTCTTTCCTTAATTTGTACCTTATTTACAATCTCATTATTATGATAAAAATATCTAAGCAAAATAGTCTGTCAGCGCTAAGAGTACCATTGGTTTTAAAAAAGAAATAAAAAGCCATATCCAGAATTTTGGTAGGGATTATTTATAACATACTCTAATTTAGAAATATTTGACACACTTATTATATCTTGGATTTATATCCCTGGGAAAAATCTGTGCATTTAAGTTTAATTCTATCTTTTAGTTACTGATGTTTTCATATAGGTTGATTATGTGTGAAGTTTATTATTCATTTTCTTTAATTCTATGTACTATAAGATGATAAAACATCACTGACTTAGAACAGAAGAAATAAATATAAAGAAACAAAACAATTAAAATAAATATGAATAAAATTANATGCCTCGACCAATAACATGGATGGCTAATAACATGAATCAGAAACTCTCTCAACTTTCCTCAGATTGGAATTTTCCAGACAATTGTTTTATTACTTACACTAGATAAAAAAGAAATAAGATGAGCTCTAATTTCTCTTTCTGGAAAATTCTCTAATCTTAGGATCAGTGGTATACTGAGTCAGCTCATGTAATTTTGTGAGTTACTGTGATATTTTCATGAATTTACTAAAAAATTGTTAAATATAGCTGCTACCAAAAATTCAGCTACATGCATTTATAACTAAACAATGTTAAACCAAAGCTGATAAATATTCAAATCTCATCAATAAATGTTTTACTACATTATTAATAATTCTGTTTTTGAAATATTTATATTCATATTATATAATTTATAAGTTTATATTATATAAATTACATATATAAATATACTTATATATGTGTGATAAAATGCTACATAAACCTTGTTATTGCACAGTACTAACCAACCCTTCATTCAGAGACATCTGCGGGTAGCCTGAACCAACTACGGGTGTTGTATCTACACCACAGAAACCAGTAAACACTGAAAACGGATTCTTTCTTTTTTTCCCTTGAGAGCATTAAACATTTATCAGCAAACTACTGTACATACACACACACACACACACACACACACATATATTTCCTAATAAAATTATGTAGTTTAAACATTTGCAGAAACAAATAAAAATAACATGTTGGTAGTGCTATTGCTTGGTCGTAGCACTACCAACATATGTATTTTTATTTGTTTCTGTAAATATTTAAACTACATTATTAAGAAATGTGTGTGTGCATGAGTGTGTATGTAGGTGGTTTGCTTATGAATGGATAAAGAAGGTGTGGTTTATATATACAATGGAATACTACTTGGCAATGAGAAAGAATTAAACCATGCCATTTGCAGCAATGTGGATGGAACTGGAAGGTATTACACTGAGTAAAACAATTCAGTCAGAGAAGGACAGATATCAAATGTTTTCACTTATATGTGTATCTTGATAAACTTAACAGAAGACCACAGGGGAAGGGAGGGAGAAAAAATAGATACAGAGAGGGAAGGAGGCAAACCACAAGAGACTCTTAAATACAGAGAACAAACTGAAGGTGGACAGGGAGGTGGGAAATAGGGAAAAATGGGTAATGGGCATTGAGGGGGCACTTGTTGGGATGAGCACTGGGTGCTGTATGTAACCCAATTTGACAATAAATTATACTTAAAAAATATTCATGTATTGGATAAAAGGATAGATCCAAAATCTATAAGGAACTCACCGAACTCCACACCAGAAAAATAAATAATTCAGTGAAGAATTCTACCCAGAAGCCATGAAGAGACACTTTTCCAAAGAGGACATCCAGATGGCCAACAGACGCATGAAATGATGCTCAGTGTCCCTCCTCATCAGGGAACTACAAATCAAAACCACACTGAGATATCACCTCATGCCAGTTAGAGTGGTTAAAATGAACATATCAGGAGACTACAGATGCTAGTGAGGATGTGAAGAAACAGGCATCCTCTTACACTGTTGGTGGGAATGTAAACTGGTGCAGCCACTCTGGAAAACAGTGTGGTGGTTCCTCAAAAATTAAAAATAAAACTACTGTATGACCCAGCAATAGCACTGCTAGGAATTTACCCAAGGGATACAGGAGTGCTGATGCATAGGGGCATCTGTACCGCAATGTTCATTGCAGCACTCTCAACAATAGCCAAAACATGGAAAGAGCCTAAATGTCCATCAACTGATGAATGGATCAAGAAGATGTGGTTTATACATACAGTAGAATACTATTTGGCAATGAGAAAGAATGAAATCTGGCCATTTGTAGCAATGTGGACAGAACTGGAGGGTATTATGCTAAGTGAAATAAGTCAGGGAGAGAAATAGAGATGGCATACGTTTTCACTTATATGTGGATCTTAAAAAAATCTTAACAGAAGACCATGGGGGAGGGGAAGGGAAAAGAGAAAGTTAAAGAGACGGAAGGAGGCAAACCATAAGAGACTCAAATAAGAACAAACTGAGGGTTGATGGGGGCTGGGGGAGAGGGTAAAGTGGGTATTGGGCATTGAGGAGGGTACTTGTTGGGATGCGCACTGGGTGTTGTATGGAAACCAATTTGAAAATAAATTATATAAAAAATAAAGTTAAAAAATTTAAAAAAAGATAAAAAATACACATGTCAGAAAAATACATTTAACCAAAGTTTGCTACTGAGGTACAGAATATGAATGAGATATGGATGAAATAGTATGTGTAAATAAATAATTAAATGAAAGCAGAAACTTGCAAGGACCAATAATGGTATTGTGCAATGTACTATGAGCTAACAAAGATGAGCAAGTTGATTTTTTCCACTTGCAATTGACAGAAAGAGTGAGAGAGAGAATTTTTGTAACTGTTAACCTATCTTATACACATAATTATAAAACTAGTAGTTTAAATGTCACCTTAAGGATTTAAAGTCAACTGGAAGAAAGCATATATCCATCATGATTCTGGTTTTAAATACTTATTGCATGACTTAAGCTGTTTAAAACCTACATACAGATAACTTTCAAAAGGCTGAAAATTTGTTTCCAAATAATAAATATTATATTGACATGTCTTGAAATTATAAACCAGGAATTTTGCATGTTTTGTGCTATTTTCCTCTTTATTTTAATTCTCCGTGGTTCATGGAGTGAAGTTGCAGTGTATACTAGAGAGACGTCTGATGTCAGAGACTAAAGTGAAAAACCTCAGGAGATAAGCTGCACTATCTTTCAAAAAGGCAATTGCATTCACTTAGTTATTTTGCAAAAGTGTGTGTACTTTACTAAAAAAAAAAAAGAGAAAAAATCTATAATAGCTAATGTCACTGGGGAGATATATTCTGAGGATGCACCTAGTTAGTGGTATTGTTGCCTAGGAAAACAAGGAGAAAACAATGACTGGGAGATAAACTCAGATACTGCTAGAAGACTGAAATTACTTTCAAATATAGTAGAAACTTTTACTCCACTGTGTCCAAAATCACTAAAGGAAATATTTTAAAAATAGTGTTAAATTTTGGAGAAAGTAAGAAATAAGTTGGCATCAGATTTCTTGCCATGAGATTTGTAGTTGTTATAGAATCAACAGTGCTAATGATGATCAAATTATAAATTACTGAAACACTAAAATACTGCAGAGACAGTTCAGCCATACTGAAGAATATCAATTGTATATTTCACGAGTGTTCTCTAATATTTCCCTTATACATATATTGATTGTCTTAAAAGCATTTTCTTTTGGGGTGCCTGGGTGGCTCAGTCGGTTGAGTGTCCGACTTTGGCTCAGGTCATGATCTCACGGTTTGTAAGTTTGAGTCCCACATAGGGCTCTGTGCTGACAGCTCAGAGCTCGGGAAGCCTACTTCAGATTCTATGTCTCCCTTTCTTTCTGTCTCTCCTCTGCTTGCACTATGTGTCTCTCTGTTCTCAAAAATGAAAAAATGTTAAAAAACAATTAAAAAAAAACATTTTCTCTTTTAAAGTCTCAGTAACCTAATTAAAATGTAATTGCTCTTTCATCTATCAAACATAATCTATCTTTATTTCATTGGAAGTTACTTATTTAGTTTTAAAAATATAAATTTTAACATATAACAACTGGGCAGAATATATTTCACAACTTTAAGGTAACTTTAGCAGGAAGAAATTGAAGAAAAGTATACTAAAATAGCTGCTGTTCCATTGAGAATTTAACCCAAAGCACATGCCTTGGGGACATGACTTACAAAGAAATAAAATTATTTATGTCATATAAGTTTATAAGTATAAGAAGTGATACCTCATAGTTGCTACTCAGTGGAAAGAGCAGTGAATGTAAAATAAGACCCAGTTTCCAAGTCCTAAGTATGGCATTTATCTATGATATGGTGGTGGACAATTAATTTAAACTCTTCTTTATATTCTATAATTTTAAAAAATTCTCTTAAAGCTTTGTTTAAAGAATTTTTATATGTGGCAGCACTAAGTAAAATTCTATAATTATTTTACTGATAATCATATACCACTTCTAACACCTCATTAAAGAAGCTACATACATTCAAGAAAAAAAAATAAAAAAGAAACTAAATATATACCACACCTGGCAATAAGAATTCCATTATTTCTCACAACCTACAAATATACTTTCCAAGAAAAGAAAAATTTATTCCTTTTAGTTAATTATCAGTTGTCCATAAGTCAAATATAAAGGCTTTGAAAATTCTTGCTGAATAAAAAAATAATGGAATTTATAGTGTAAAACTCTAATAAAACACTTTGAATATTGAATGCATTATTATGAAAATTATAGAGAACTACAACCATGCTGCCTTAAATTTTCCTAAAATTCAGTGCAGAAGATTCTTGATAGTTAAGGATTGACAATTCCGATTGTGCTGATAATGGGGATTCTTTTTATTTTTTACAAAAGGCATAATTCTAAGGATATACTGACAATATTTATTTGCTCATTTTTCATTCAAATATTAATCTAGGTACCATGGTAAAGGGATTTTGCAGATGTAATTGAGGTGTCAAATTAACTGAAATTAAGATAAGAAGATTATCTCAGTGGGCCTGAGGCAATAAGGTACACCCATTAAGAGAAGAGAGTTTTCCCCGGTTAGTGGAAAAGGGAAGTGAGAGAATTAAAACATGAGAATTTGACATACTGTGGCTGGCTTGAAGATGGGAGATATGGGGGCTGTTAAGTACATATGATGAAGAATTTAGATATCTTCTAGATGATGAGAGTAGCCCGTAGATAACAGCAACATGAAAACTGAAACCTCTGTCACATACATTAAGATAGTGAATTCTGCTAACTATCTAAATGATTTTTGAAACATACTCTTTCCAGACACTCCATGTAAAATTCCCACCCAGCCAACACATTGACCTCAGCCTTGTGAAACCTAAACAGAGACTCAGTGGAGCTTGCCTGGTTTTCTGATCCATAGAATTAGTAAATAATAAAGGGTATAATTTTAAGCTGCCAACTTTGTTGATTTCAATAAATACATTAAACAAATTGTTTTGTGTTTTGTGTGCCAATTGTTTTTGTTTTTAAGGCACTATGTTGGCTGATGCGAGCAAATAAACATTAATCAAATTTGGAAGTTGCTCCCTGAAGAATATATACATTGGCTGAAGATATAAAATACATAAACAACTATATATAGTAAGACAGAAAGGCATTCTAGAAAATATCTGAAGAAAAATGCTGTAGATGCAATATACTGGTTTGAAAGAAAACATGAGAATTGGTGGTTTAGTTTTAAGGTTCAGAAGGAGTAATCAGGGTTGGATATGAAGATATTTTTACAAAGATAGTTCAATAAAATGCTAAATTGAGTTGCATACATCAATTCAAAGTGTTTATTTGTTCTACATTTGTAAACAGTAAATATCCACGATTGTGAGAAATACAATGCAAAACTGAAATTATGTATGCATTGAATGATTATATAAATAGAGTGAACATTATTTACAAAACAAAAACAAATACAAAACAGAGCTTTTGACAATTTTTATCATTGGAGTACCTGACTAAAGGAGTATTCCTGGAAGAATAAAATACAAGAATTACAAATAGGTTGGAAAGGAATAGGTTGGAAAGTATGTCCCCAGGAAACAAGGTGAAGGATCTTATAGGTAAGTGAAACGTGGCCTTAAATATATGTAATACAGTTAGACAAAATAGAAACAGAAGACTTTGAGAGATCTCACAAGGTTTTTATAAAAAAAAAAAAAACAAGGAAACAAGAAATGGTAGAAATTATATATGTATGTGTGGAAAAGGAGAAATATATACTGTTTTTGAAATGCTGAGTATGTAAGCAGGAAAAAAAGAGCATCATATTAATTCAAATGTTAGCAGCGGAAGAAGTTTGTTTGCAATATTAAAGCATGGGTAGTTTAAAAGTAACTAATGCAATTTTCAATGGGTTATTCAAACAAAAAATGTGTGTCACACCCATAAAAGTCTATTATTGAGCCAATAATGTAAATAAAATATAAAGACATAATGAATACAAATAAGAAGGCAAATATTCATTATTAGTAGTAAAATAAATACACCCTAAATTACCATCCTAAAAAAATCATAAATACCCACATCTTTAACACATTTCCTAATTCAACTAAAATATTACTAAAGGCCCATGTTGTGACTGTTTTTTTTTCTTTTTTTTTCTTTTTTTCCTGATTAAAGTCAAAGAGAGGAGGCTGGCTTCTAACTAGCCGTTAGGAACACCATGCTTCTACTTGGTTTCTCTTTTACTGTCATACAACGTTTTCTATGATGTTTAGGGCAATCATGCCCTACTTTCTGGAAGTCTCCTCTACTAATCAGGCCAATAAAATAACCCCACATAATCAAGCTCAAAAGTGATCAATTATGTTGAGACATCAAGGTGTCAATTGTAATGTAATATTTCAAAAGTGCAGTCATGACCCAAATTTGAAGTTATAGTTAAAAACTTTTAATTCTCCTTCCCAAACAGTTTGCTAAATCCCCACTCCAAACACTTCCCTTATTAGGCTTCTACTCTTTTGATCACTATGCACATTTGCCAGCTGTCTCACTGATTAGTATCTTATATTTTTTGAGACGTGGTACTAAAGAACTAAGACAGCTCTTCTACGTTGGAGATCATGAAATGGTTCAAATTAGCCAGTCCTCAGAAAGCTTGGTGAAATGTAGCTACCCTACCCCTCCTGCCATGTATGTATATACTGCCCTCTACAGCACAAGCTTGCTAGTGACACATATTTATAAACTGCTGTGTCCCCTCTTAACACTGTTCCCTATGACCCAGCAATAGCACTGCTAGGAATTTACCCAAGGGATACAGGAGTGTTGATGCATAGGGACACATGTACCCCAACGTTCATAGCAGCACTTTCAACAATAGCCAAATCCTGGGAAAAACCTAAATGTCCATCAACTGATGAATGGGTCAAGAAGATATGGTTTATATATATAATAGAATACTACATGGCAATGAGAAAGAATGAAATCTGGCCATTTGTAGCAATGTGGATGGAACTGGAGGGGATTATGATAAGTGAAATAA
Organism: Crocuta crocuta; assembly: GCF_008692635.1. NCBI lineage: Eukaryota > Metazoa > Chordata > Mammalia > Carnivora > Hyaenidae > Crocuta > Crocuta crocuta. Next base: position 2,586,267 of record NW_027530575.1, on the reverse strand, counting down.
GTCAGGAAGAGAAAGACAGATACCATATGTTGTCACTCATATGGGGAAAAGGAGAAAATTAACAGAAGACCATAGGGGAGGGGAAGGAGAAAAAATAGTTAAGGGGAGGGAGGGAGGCAAACAGTAAGAGATTCTTAAAACTGAGAACAAACTGAGGGTTGATGGGGGGTTGGGTTGAGGGGAAAATAGGTGACGGGCATGGAGGAGGGCACTTGTTGGAATGAGCACTGGGTGTTATATGGAAACCAACTTGACAATAAACTATAATAAAAAAAGTAATAAAAAAATAAACTGCTGTATGAACCTGAGTGGTAGCCTTCTATGGTTGGAAGCCATATTCAACATAGAATTCAGTCTTTCATCTATCCAAGTGTGATTGTGTTGTATTTTGTCATAAAATTAATCTTAAAAAACACACAATAGACATAAGAGTGGTACCTCTCATAAAGTAACCAAACTACAAATGAAGCAGTACAGTGTTATGTAGAAGTGGCTTTATGTCCAAATTTATATAGTAAGTCCTAAAACACACACTACTTTTTTTTAAGAATTATAAATGTGAAGGAAGAGATGAAGTTGAATGAAATAAAATGCTTAATTAAAATCAGAGTACACAGAAAAAGAGGTGTAGAAAATAAGACGTACAATGAATTGAAAACAGTTACAGAAATGACAGTTTTTATCCAACTGCATCTATAATTCTGGTGTAAATATGAGTTAAAAGACAGATATTATCATAATGGATTTTAAAAGTAAAGACTCGGGGCACCTGGGTGGCTCAGTCAGTTAAGCATCCAACTTCAGTTCAGGTATGATTTCATGGTTCATGAATTTGAGTCCCACATCAGCTTTGTGCTGACAGCTCAGATCCTGGAGTCTGCCTTGGTTTCTGTGTCTCCCTCTCCTTCTCTCTCTGCCCCTCACCCAGATATGCTCTGTCTCTCAAAAATAGATAAACATTAAAAAAAAGTACACTCACTTATATACTGTTTACAAGAAACATCTTTAAATATAGAGACTCAGTTAAGAAATAGACAGTGAAATATATACCATGCTATCCCCATTCAAAAGAATATTGGAAAAGCTATATTAATTTCAGATAAAGTGACTTTAGAACAAGAAAGAATATCAGAGTAAAGAAGTATATTGCTAATGATAAAGAAGTCAATTCTCCGAGAAGACATAACAATCTTAAACATACATGCATCTAACAATGAAGCATCAACATGTAAGGCAAAAACTGATAGAACTGAAAGGAGAAATAGACAACCTTATTATTGTTAAGAAAATTCAACATAACTCTCCCAATAATTGATACCTCAAGCAGGCAAAAAAAAAATCTACAAGGGTATAGATTACATGAACAGTATTATCAATAAACATGGTCTGGTTGACAGCGATAAAATATTCTATTGAATAACAATAGAATACAGATTCTTCTCATGCACATTTGGAACATTTACCAAGACAGACCACATTATGGACCTTAAAACTTATGAACATTTAAAATAATGGAAATTCACAAAGTGAAAAATACTATATAATTCCACTTATGTGAGATAACAAATGTCAAATTCATAGGAACAGAAAGTAGCATGGTGGTTACAAAGGATGGAGGGGAGAGGAAAATGGGAAGTTGTTTAATAGGTATAGGGTTTCACTTTTGCAAAATGAAGAGCGCTGAATGTTGGTGATGCTTTCACAACAAAGTGAATTTACTTAATGCCACTGAAATGTATGCTTAAACATGGTTAATGTTTATTTATTTTTTGAGAGAGTAAGAGAGTGAGAGTGAGAGAGAGAGAGAGAAAGTGAGCATGCAGGCACATATGAGAGCAGGAAGGGGCACAGAGAAAGTGACATAGAATCCCAAGCAGGTTCTATGCTCAATACTGATGTGGGGCTTGATATGATGACCATGACATCATGACCTGAGCCGATACCCAGAGTTGGATTCAACTGACTGAGCCATGCTGGTGTTCCATGTATAGCTGAACCATGGTTAAGATGGACATTTTTATACATGCATTTCAATACATTTTTTTTAAAAAATGAGTAATTGCTAATGATCTCACTGACATTAATAAATAAGCAGGCAATACCACAAACAACTCTATGTCCATAAATGTGGTATAGTAGATGAAATGAACAAATTTCATGAACATAAACTACATATACTTTATTAAGAAGAAACACCTAACTTGAATAGCTCTATATCTTAAAAAGAATTATTAGCTAAACTCATTCTAATAAAGAAAAAAATTTCTACATTTTTTTCTACATGCCCGTGTTTTAACTAGTAAATTTCACCCAACATATAAGATGAAATAGTACCAATAATACTAATTCTATAAAATCTTTTTATAGAAAGTATAAAATAAGGTAATATTTCCCAAATCTTTTTATAAAGCCAGTATTACTCTAAAACCAAAATAAAGACATTATAGGAAAAGAAAACTATAGAAATATCTCTTGTGAATACAAGATAAAATCCTTAACAACATATTAGCAAATTAAATCCAGTAATATGTTTAAAAAATGTCTCCAGAAATGAGGGTGGCTTACCACTCATAAAGCAATTTATGCAGCCCTTAATATTGTCAGAGAAAATTACAAGAGGATATGATCATCTTGATAGACAAAAACAGTCAATAGTTTAACACTCACTTATGCGAAAGCTGGGAGTAGGGAAATTTTTCTCGGTCTAGTAACTGGTATGTACAATGAACCTATAGCTAATGCAATAAGCAATGGTGAGCGAGTAAGTGCCTTGGGTTCAAGAGCCAGGCACGCATGTCCACTCTTACTACCCCTGTTCCACATAATAGTGAATGTCTATTTTGTTCAATAATACAAGAAACAGAAAAAATACAAGAAATAGAAAAAAATATTAGAAAATAAATATAAAAAATAGAAAAAAAGTTCAACAAATGGTTCAAAAATAGAAGAAAAATAAATACAAGATATAGAAAAAAAAAGTTTAATTAATCCAAAGGAAGGAAAAGATGAAAAGAAGTACCCCAAACCATATTATAATCAAAAACTTTTAAATAAATGATAAAAAAAATCTTAAAAGTAGGCTTTAGAGATAAAGAAACATAGGCTGACAGCAAATTTGACAACTCAAAACCTTATACCTAGGAGAGAAATACTGTAATTCAAGAATGAAAGCAAAATAAAAACTTTTTTTTCAGTTGCAAAAAACCATTGTGAGCAAACTAGGACTACCATATACATTAAAGGAAATATTTCATGCAGGTGAACAATGATACTGGATGGGCCTACATGAAGGAATGCAGACACCTGGGAATATTAAGTATATGGGCAAATGTAAAATATTTGTTCATTATTTTAATCTCTTCAAGTGGTTATTAAGTAGACTAAGAACAATAACATTCTATTGTAATGTTTATAATACATGCAAAGTAAAATCAATAATAATAGCACAAATGGTGGGAGGGGAGAAATGGCTTTATACTACTTGTGAAATTTTTTTTCTTAGGTTGTTAATTTTAATTCCAACATAGTTAAGATACAGTGTTTTATTAGGAAGCCAGACCATGATTCTTTAATAATGCACATCATAAACTATAGAAAATAACAAAAAAATATAATAAGGAAATAAAGGAGAAAAATGAAATCAGATATAATATTTATTATGAGAAAATTAAGGTATTTTGGATATATTGGTGGATAGACGGATAATTTATACAACTTTACAGATATCTCTTATTTATATAAAAAACATCAGCAAAATTAAAATTCATGTATTTTTGAAAGATCAGAATATCACATTGTTGAAAGTCTGAAAGTAAAATAATATTTAACTTGTTTTACTCATTATAACTGTGTGTTGCTTGAAACATTTAAAGCAATAATATTTATTGATAATTGTATGGATAAAATAGAGAAAAAATAATTGTTAATATACTTTTTATCAGTATTATCTGCAGTTAATAAAATATCCCTTATATTTATTGTAGTCCTAGAAATCTATTATAATACATATACTATCATTACAAAAATTATTACTATGGAGAAAAATGTGTACTTGAATTTCTTTTTAACTACAAATCCTTTGGAAATATGTAAGCATTAAGCAATATAAAGTCATCCATTCAAAAGTCAGATGAAGGGACAGTGGGGTGTGGTAAAGAGAAGTTATGAAGTACTAAAAGAAGAAAGGTGTTTGCAAAGTTATTTTAATTATGAAAGCACATTAGAACAGTATCAAATCTGTGATGCTGTCAGGAAGATAATGGCAAGAGAAAGCAGAGGTGTTTAGAAATGGAGTTTATAGATTAAGCATTGTGTTAATCACCCTGGGTCATAGGGCTCAGTCACATATCCGACAAATCTTCACCTATTTTTTAGTATATGAAGGCAAAAAGAAATATGAAGAAAGACAGCTATTTGTTCCTGTTAATTTTTTCAGCTTTTTTCTTTCTTTCTAGTAGATACAAAATATTTTTCATTTAATTCCCTTTAAGAAGGGACTCTCAGATAGGTTGAATTGTATTTTCTTATTTTTGCATGTAATTCAGTTCACAAATATGCATGAAAGTTGAACCCAAATATGACATTGGTAAAGCATGGTTTCTGTTCACAGAGAATTTCAATATATTACTTCACTTTTCAAACATGATCTTCAACAAAATGTTTTCTAAACATATTGTTCTTTAATGTTATTTTTCTTCAAAATTGAACATGCTGTTGATTTATTTTAGCTCACCTAAGCATCTGATTGATCTCCAAATTTAGAATCCAGTGCATCTGAAGATTTTGTTTCTATATTTATGAAATCTATACTTCCTATTACTAGAAGCAACAATTTTATTATTTAATTTTAGCTTTAGAAGACATGACATACAAAATTTAAGGAGATAGACATACAATTAAATTAAAAACAAGTTAATAACACTGCTATACAGAAAAACATGTAAAAGCTAAGGAAAGTAAGATAATGGCCAGCTTGCAGTATTCCCTCAAGAAATAGCAAAGCATTTATGGATCAAATTATGGGTAAAGGGAATTTAACAGGTAAACACTAACTTTAATAAGATTTGTGAAATCCCAGAATTTAAAATTATATGAATGTCAAACTTATAAAATTTGAGATCAGTTATAATATTCCTTTTGTTCTTATATGTATCATTGATTATTCTTGAAAAATCATGAAAATAGATTATTAATCAGAAAAGAAAGAGAAACCTAATCCATTATATAAATTCACACTGGTAAATGCTGATAACCACGGAATCTTGAAAAATTTATTTTTAAATCAATGCTACTGCATTCATATGGCAAATATTTTGAATTTTCCCACGTTTCTTAAAATTCTTTTAATTCAAAGAGAGTCATCATTATGAAAAAAGTATTTGTTTACTTTTTCAATTTTATTTTAGAAATGAAAGTCATTAAAGGTATGTCACCTAGTAGATATTTAGCATTTTAACTAATCGAATTAATAAAAGTGATGAAGAAAATTCTCTTCACCTTAGACTACAATTTAGAAAATGAGGTTGCTTTTGTTGTTTTCAATAAAATCTTGGTAACTTTTGGTTACAGTGCTTTTGTTAACTTATACAAGAAACCTACTGCTTCAAAAACTGGGCATTTAAGAGTTCCAGTCTATTGATTTCAGGATACTCAATATTTTGCTTTATTTTCAAAATGACAAGGACATTTATCACTTCAAGTGTCCATAAGAATACAATGGGTAAAATTTTTCAGTGTTAATTAGGTGTAAGTCACTGCTTACACTCAGTAACTCCCTAAAACTTCACAATCATTCTATAGCTAGACATTATCATTATATTATTAATATATATTTTAATAATACAAACAGCATATTCAAGTTTTGGAAATTGCCAGAGTAGACAGCTACTAAAATGGCAGAAGTAGGATTTAAACCCAGGTAGTCTCACTGCAAAACCTATACTGCTAATCACTGTTATAAATTACAAATTATAATTATGTTTACCTTAAAATGATATATAATTATAATAAATAATATATAGTTATTATAATATATGATAATATGTAATTGTGGATATGTATAACATATGCTATATTTTATACTGATGCTATAAATACATTAGAAAGAACTAATGAAGATGAATACTACCTAGGATCATTCCCATCAGTATGTGAAAATGGGACTCTATAATTAAAGACAATTACAATATATAGGTTTCATAAGAAGTTAGTTATAAAGTCCATACAGAAATAGGAAATAGTATTATATAGACGATATGTGGTAAAGAAAAAAAAAACTAAAGTAAAAGTAATTCTCATGTTTTTTGTAAAGGAGAAATGTACATTTTAAAATATAGGAATAAAAATAAGAGAACCCTTCCATTATTAGCATGTATTTAGTAAAATAGTAAGTTCTCTCTTGGCTCAAGGATTTTATATACTGTTTTACTTTCTAGAATGCTTTTACCTGTAACACATCTCCCCCATCCATACCCCACACACATTCTGAACCCGCTTTATACAAATTCAGCCTTTAAGTCTCAGGTTAAATGCTATTCTTGCACTAAACTACTTCATTACCAAATGTATTTTCCTTATTGTTTCCTTCCAATTTTTTACAATTCAACACTTAAATGTACTTCTGTGATTTGAATATGCATATATTCAACTAGTTTCTCCTATAAACTCCATGTTTAAATAATAAACCCCTTGTATTTTTTCTTCCTTAAAAATGTGTATGTATATGTATGTATTAGAGTACTGGAAAATATAATGTATTAAGTAAATATGTCTTTAAAAACTAATACCACATTTATTAAATGATTACTAGGTATAAATATTTTAATATGTTAGTTGTTTAATTTGACAACTCCGTGGTATGATTATTGTCCCATTTTTATCGATAAAGATAATAATCTTCCAAGAGGTAAAGAGATTCATCAAAGTGTACAGAGTTCATGAGTAAAAAGGCAGCATTTGATCCCAAATTTATGTTTGTATTAAGTTCTTAAAATTCACATTTGTATTAAATTGCTTCCCTTTCCATAACTAAAGAGTTAGAAGACCTTAATTTCTGGAAATATTGCAATTGTGTTTTCCTCTAGGTGTGAGTTTGCAAATTAATAAAATTAATCTAAAATCCAGATGGAGAATGGATGATAAAGAATGGTCAAGGGGCACCTGGGTGGCTCAGTTGATTAAACATCCAACTTTGACTCAGGTCATGATCTCACAGTTGGTGGGTTTCAGCCCTGCATCGGACTCTGTGCTGACAGCTCAGATCCTGGAGCCTGCTTTGGATACCATGCCTCCCTCTCTCTCTGCCCCTCTCCTACTCATATGCTGTCTCTTTCTCTCTCTCTCTCTCAAAAATAAGTAAACAAAAAAAATTCTAAGAATGGCCAAGAAAATTCTAAAGAAGACATGGTTATATAGAAGTTAAGTGAGAGCTGGAAAATAGATCAATACTGCAGAATGAAGAGACTAGAAACAGATCTATCTACACAGAGAGGCGCCATATCAGTGAAAAGGTGGTCTTTTTAAAACTAAAGGTTGCTGTATAATGATCGTCACTATGAATATAATACAGTAAAACAAAACTGCATCCCTAAATTCACCATACTCAAACACTCATTTCATGTACATTAAAGAATTAAATATAAAATATTGAAATATAAAGAGTTTAAATGGATGAAAATAAGGAATTCTGAGTAATACATAAAGTCATAGACCACTTTTACAATATTAAATAATAAATTGTATAAGAAGCACCATAAAATGTGAAAAGACAGTCCTCATTCCTCAGACATTAGATGTATGCAATGCATATAACCCTTTTCCAGGGAGCTTTTCTTTTCCCTTACAATAAGCAGAATTACCGAACTTCTTTGAAGATAGTAAAACAACAAAAACAACAAAATACACACTCAGGAACAATTTTACATTACTTGTATTCTGAACATTGGATTTTAAAACAATATAGAATAAGAAAATTAAGGTTGTGAGAAAATCAATACTAAATGGTCTAAAAGAAAACAGTAAATACTTACGAGTGGAAACATCCTTGAAGGCTGAATCCCTCAATTTGAGTTCTCATTCTGTTTTCTTTGGCTTAGAAAGAAAAGAACTTACCAACTGAGAGTTCTCTAGGGTATATGGGCCTTGTGGATGTACATCATGAAGAATGGTGCCAATGATGTTTAGTCAGGGTTATTTTCTTTTTAATTAAAAAAAAATTAATGTTTTATTTATTTCTGAGAGAGAGAGACAGCGTGCGCAGGGGAGGGTCAGAGAGAGAGGGAGACACAGACTGAAACAGGCTCCAGGCTCTGAGCTGGCAGTCAGCACAGAGCCCGACATGGGGCTCGAGCCTGACACGAGGTTCGAACCTGCGAACCAGGAGATCATGACTTGAGATGAAGTTGACGCTTAACCGACTGAGCCACACAGCCTCCCCCAGGGTTATTTTTTAAACTGCAAGTGTTGAATACTATAATAAATAAGCAAACAAACCTGAGTTTGGGAATCAGTTCTCATTCTCTTCCCCTCTTTGCTCTCAGGGTCTGGATTCCTGTTCTCAAATTCAAATTCAATACTGGAGTTTCTTGTGTCTCATGTTCATCCTAATGGCTTCATATAGCTTATTGGTACGGTCTACTTGGCTTATGATTTTAACTTCCACATCAGAACAGCTCCTGGAACACATAGCCACTCACTGAATACTTTTACTCAATGAAAGTACTGCTGATAAAGAATGCCCCTTTATTATTTTCTCCTATATTTTCCAAGTACTCTGTACTGCTTCTTTTTTTTTTTTTCTAAATTTATTTCTGAGAAAGAGAGAGGGGTGCAGTGTGAGCAGGGGAGGGACACAGAGAGAGAGGGAGACACAGAACCCGAAGCAGCCTCCAGGCTCTGAGCTAGCCGTCAGAACAGAGCCCGATGTGGGACTCAAACCCATGAACCGTGAGATCATGACCTGAGCCGAAGTCGTACACTTAACCGAGCCACCCAGGCGCCCCTCTGTACTGCTTCTTGAACATCACTTTGTTGCAGAAGCTGCAAGGGTCACTATCTCCTAGTTTTTGTCTTCCTTACTAAGAGTATCTGGACAGCACAACAAACAACTCCACAGAGACATAGCATAGAAGCAACTGTTTGTAAAACACCTAGGTTATGCAAGAAGAACATTTATTTACTAGTCTCAGAGAATGTGTAGAAGGGGCAGGAATCTTTAGGAGACTTCTCAGAAACAAAGGCACTGGCAAACACTATTTTCCTCTCGTGATCCCCAACACAGACATAAAGACACTTGAGGAAACCAGCACAGTACCAGCACTTTCCATCTAACTTGCTTATATCATGCTCCACTCCTACAGTCTCCTGTAGACATGCCAATTCCATCCAGGACTCAGCTCCAAGTTTCCTTCAACTGCAGACCCACATAAACCAACTAATACTGTACATCCCACTCCTCCCCCTTTTCTGCAAACCCACTCCCTCCAACTCAGGCAGCCTGCGTATCAGGAACCTGCAGCTTCCCTCTCACAGTGGGCCAGCCAAGACCTTACTGGCATGATACACTCTACCCCTGTTCTCCTGTGGATTCACTCCCTCCAGCCCTATGGCAGGAGTATAGGGGATTCCAGGTTTCCTCTCATAACAGACATGCACAGACCTTGCTAAACACCACATACCTCTCCCTTGCCTTCTATTGTGGACCTGCCCTCTCCAAGACACCTTTGGCAGGATACCATCCAAAGTGATCCCATAAGCCCAGCAGCATGCAAGCAGCCCCCACAGGGGCCACCACCACTTCAAAGAGACCCTGCCCATGGAGCAAAAGATAAACACACACACCAGTTCCATTGCAGCCCAAGCAGTGGGCTTGGGTAGACATCTGGTTTGACTGCAGGCCCCACTCACCCACTAAAGACCCCTAGGGGAAAACACAGGGAAAGCATGCTGTAGTTCACTGCTACTGCATTTCTAACAAATGCCAGGTATTGGCCCAAGGTGGCCCCAGACTGGTCCACTAACAACACAGGACCAAACATTGCCCACAGTAGGCAAAACAGCCATTGCATATGACTGGACTGAATGCAAAAGTGGCTCAGCCACAACATAGGCACACATAACACACTTAGGAAACATCCTTGAAGAGCCAAGTATGGGTGAACAGGGGATACTGCACTGCAGGGGACTATAGGACCTCTCTACATAAAGCCACTACTTTCAAGAGCAGGAAAGGTAGCTGACTTTCCTAAGATATGCAAACAAACACAGAAAGTTAGACAAAATGAGGAGGCAGAGGAATATATCCCAAATGAAAGAACAGGATAAAGTTAGAGCAAGAGAGCTAAATGAATCGGAGGTAGATAAAATGCCTGATAGAGAATGTAAAGAAACTCACAGGACTTTGAGAAAAGACCTCAGTGAGACCCTAAACAAAGAGATAGAAAATATAAAAAAAAGAACCATTCAGAGATGAAAAACTCAGTAACTGAAATTAAAAATACACTAGAGGGAATAAATAATAGACTAAAGGAAGCAGAACAATGGGTCAACGACCTGAAGGAAGCAATCAAACTGAACAGAGATACACAATAATAATAATAAAGGAAAATAGGACACTTAATGACATCATCAAGCATAATAGCATTATTATAGGGATCTCAGAAGGAGAAGAGAGAAAATAGGGACATAAAACTTATTTGAAGAAATAATAGCGGAAAACTTCCTGAATCTGGAGAAGGAAAGAGATATCCAGATCAAGGAGACACAGAGACTAATTCATATGTCCATATGGTATTTTTCTTTCTCTGACAGACTTGTATCACTTAGTATTACACTCTCTAGATCAATCCATGTTGTTGAAAATGGCAAGATTTCATTATTTTTATGGCTGAATAATATTCCATTGTATAAATATATCACTTTATTTTTTATCCATTTATCTATTGATTGACACTTGGGCTGCTTCCATAGTTTGGCTTTTGTAAATAATGCTGCAATGGACATAGGGATGTAGGTATCCCTTTGAATTAGTGTTTTCAGATTCTTGGGGCAAATTCCCAGTAGTGGAATTACTGGATCAGATGGTAATTCTATTTTTCATTTTAAGAGGAACCTCCATACTGTTTTCCACAGTTGCTGTGCCAATTTGCCTTCTCACCAACAATGCAAGAGGCTTCCTTTTTCTCCACATCCTTGACAATGCTTGTTTTTCTTGTGTTTTTGATTTTAGCCATTCTAACAGATGTGAGATGATAACTCATTGTGGTTTTCATTTGCATTTCACTGATTAGTGATGTTTAGCATCTCTTCATGTGTCTGTTGGCCATTTGGATGTCTTCTTTAGATAAATATCTATTGATGACTTCTGCCCATTTTTAATTGGATTATTTGTGTTCCTTTGGTTTGAGTTGTGTAAGTTCTTTATATATTTTGTATACTAAACCTTTATCAGATAGGTCATTTGGAAACATCTTGTCCCATTCAGTAGGTTGTTTTCTAGTTTCCTTGATCATTTTCTTTGCTGTGCAGAAGCTTTTTATTTGGTGTAGTATCAATGTTTTGTTTTGTGGATGTTTATTTATCTTGAGAGAGAAAGACAGAGCACAAGTCGAGGAAGGGCAGAGAGAGAGGGAGGGAGAATCCCAGGTAAGCTCTGCACTGTTAGCCCAGAAGCTCGATCCCAAGAACCATGAGATTATAACCTGAGCAGAAATCAAGAGACAGACACTTAACTGACTGAGCCACCAGCTGCCCTCCAATAGTTCATTTTTTGGTGTTGTTTCCCTTGCTTTAGGAGACATAAGTAGTTCAATTTTCTTCTTCCATTACTAAAGCTCATATCAGTGTCTTCAAAGTTATGCTCACATGTAAGTGCTGCAAAGGAAAGGATTTTTGTTTTGAATGTAGATGGGTTCTGCATGGTACAAAGTACTAGTTAAAAAGTATGTGTGGAACAATAGAATCCAATTCATTTTTCTGCAGAGGGAAAAAGTAAACTTGTAAAATTATGTCAATCTGGAGAAGTCTCATAAGTCCCTTCCACACATGCTCTGAGACTAGTAAATAAATATTCTTACTGCATAACCCAGGTGTTTTAAAAACAGTTGCTTCTATGTTGTGTCTCTGTGGGGTTTTTTGTTGTGCTGTCTCTTTAAGGGCTATTACCCTCCAGGCTCTCCCAGAGCTGAGTTCATTGATTTTTTAAAGTTCCAGGTGTTAAACTCCATTCATTGTAATTACAATGAAATTACACCCCTCTGGTTTCAAAGCCAAATGTTTTGGGGACTTTTGTCCCTGTGAAAGTTCTCTAAGTCTGGGGTGCTGGTGTGAGGGTCAGTTTCTCTTACCTGTCTGCACTGGTCGAATCCCTCCATCCTGCAGACAGGCCCATGGGTCCCTAAACGGGACCACCAGACCATATCTCCACCCTTCTTACCCTCTTCAACTTTGCCTCTTCTCCACATTTAGCTGTAGAGAGTGTTCTGCCTTTCTTTGAGTCATTTTTGGGGTTATTTACATTGATGTGGGTGTTATCTAGTTGAATCTTTGGGAAGAGTCGAGCTCAGAATCTTCCTATTCTGCCATCTTCCCCAGTGATATTAGTTTGAAGATGCTAAGTTTTAGAGTGGTTTTTAAACATCACATTATATATTAATTCACTTCATTTCTATTCCTTTCCACTTACTAAATGCAAAGCTTATTATCTTTATGTATAAGTTTCAACAACTGTAAAATGTGAAGAGTTCCATAAGAATGTTATAGGAATAAACTCAATAAATATGTATAAAATCCCTTAAAATATTAATGTGAACATAGTAATAATAAAATAAATGTCAACTAAAGTTTATTCTTTCAACAAAAATTACTACTTTCTTACTCTGTGTCAAGTACTGTACACAGATACGACATGTTCATGGATCTCATAATCCATATTGGCTCAATATGCTTATATAATATTATCATATGAGAATTTCTTGAACTTTTATTGGTCTCCTTTGACAAAGAATGTGCCGCTGAAGACAGGGAGTTGTCTTTTCCAAACTTTCTATATTTTGAAGATTTCACTGAGTTTTGCATATAATAAATGTATAATTAATATTTTTGAATTAATTTGTGAAAGACTGAAGCAATGGCAATCTTGAGGCTAAAAATAATGTCCAAAATCTGTCAGGATCTATTAGTAGATTTTAAAATAACAATTGTTCCCATCCTGTATCTAAAAGACCAAAAGCCTGATTTTGGAAATAGGAAAATAATGGCACAGAAATACTAAAACATAATATTTACAGTTTCAACACAAGTGAGATAAGAGTAGTTCAAACAAAGGTATTCTTTGATCTAGGTTATTCATTCAATAAAATTTATTGAATACTGCCTCTATATCAAACTCTTTTTCTTTTACTTTATTGTTTATCATCACTCCAAATATAGTTATATTTTTAAAATATAATAAGTGATCTTAGAATTACATAGAGATGTCTTATATCTTTCAAATAAATTTAATCTGGCCTTTTGATAATTGGATGAGCTTAGGAGTATATAGTTTTTAAAAGTTCCTAAATGTTGAGAACATATATACAATATAATAGTACCTAATATATTTTATTTATATCTTCTCTTTACATTAAGATAAACAATACAGAACTAAATCAGTTTCTGAAAAATTAGGTCAATTCAGTGCCATTAATATCTCAAGTTACATACTGATTCTATGCAAGAGAGGTTTCCTCTTAAAGACAAAATAATTGTGATATAGTTTCTACAAATAAATTTTAATTTTATAATGTGTATTTTACCACAGTATCTTGTATCAATGAGAATATTCTGTCAATATAGATCTCTAGTCAAAAGAGTTAAATCATAGCTACAATTACAATTACAATTTCTGTAATTTTCTATGACCACAAAAAAACAGCATTTTCAAAATATTTATGAATTTTTCACATTTTGTTTTGATCTTAGAACTTGAAAAATGTTGACCAATGGCATTGAGTTATATTGGCATTGATTAATTTTTATCATTTAATTTTTTTCTAGATTGCATTTTTCCTTTTAGATACACATCCCAGTTGCCATTTGAATACAACATGACATATATTCTAAAAGTTGTACAAATTCATTTCATTTGAAAGGACACAGAAATTGAAGTAATTTAAACTCTGTGTTATGCTGCACGATTTAGAATTCACTTCCTTGGGGTTCAGTGTCCCTTGTAAAAGAACATGATAATGAATCGAGGGATCAAAAGCCTAGCTCTTTCAATTTAAAAAATGCTGGAAATATTTTTCGTTTTTCTTGTCTTGTGTGCAGTAGCAGTTTAAGCTTACTAAAACGAAAATTATAAAATTAAAGATGGCATGACTGCCAAGTGACAATCCACTATTACCATATATATGTACATCATCATGTTTCAGAAGTTCTTGCCCATACCACTTACAGAGTGCCTATGCACAGATCCCCACAGTCTGAATACTAAGATTCCAAAAGAGTGATATTAGTGAGCTCTTCACCATGATGCTGTGTTTCTCAGGATTCCTTGACAGACATTCTTTTCCCAGAAAAACAAACAAACAAACAAACACAAAGTTCTAATAAGCCCCACTGAAAAGACAAGTTGAAATATGCATATGTTCTCATTCAGTTACTTCTCCAGCAGTGTAGCCCCAATAGAACATGGTATGTTTATACCAGGAGATAGGAAAAAAATAACATTATCTGCTAAAGCCTAAAATGGCACACAATTCAAACGTCCATCATACATAAAAGAAAAATTTCTGATGCAATTATGCAATAAAAATGAGAAAACTACAAATGCATGCAATCATATGCATAGATATCACAAACACTCGGTAAGCTGAAAATAATTTAGATACCAGAGTATACACCAGTATTCTTCTACATATAATATCCAAAAATTGCAAAGCTATACCATACTATGTCAAAAGACAGAAAAACTTGGTAAACTATAATATTAAGAGTTGTGCTTATTTGTGTATGTGTTATATTTCACACACAAAAAAAAAAAGTTAAAAGAATTTTAAGAAGAGGGAGGTACTAAAAGCAGCTGACAAGCTGTGAGTTTTGTTCACTTGTGGCTATATTTTATTAAAGATTATAATATTACCAGAATATCTGGAATCAGGTAATAATATACGCCTCACGGTAAAAGAAGGGAACAAATATATAATCAAGAGTCAATAGGTCACGGAGGCTTCATGGTTTATTAACTTGATGGCATAATATTTTCACTGGCCAACCAAATTCTTTTGTTTACTCTATCCTCTCATTTATGGTGTCAGATGAACACCACTGCACTCGGACCAGCCCGGTGTCAGATGAAAAATCCCTAGCAAGTAGAACCTACTTTGGCCTCTCTGTGCATGCATTCTCGGAACTGATCACTTGTATTCAAAATGTATTTGTCTACAAAAAGGGAATAAACTAAAACTTCATCCAGTTATTTCTGTTGCATGGATCCTGGATTTGGATTTAGGATATATAGTACAGTAATCTAAATGCAACAGAAAATTTATCTACATACAACAGACAACCTGGCAATTACAATAAAATGTCTTATTTGGAAAAGGGAAGAATTAAAATTAAAAAAGAGGAATTATCCACTCAAGTGTTCAAGTGTTGTTTTTCTGTTTTTTAGTGTAGCTGTGTGTAATAAACATATGCTCACAAGCTTATATGAAGGAAGGAAGGGCTTTTTTTTTTTTTTTTTACATTAACACAGCTGATTTGGGATTAAGAGAATTGTCTTCTTGGAGGCTTTATTTCTTTGCATACTTAATTCCTGAGTATAGTGAGAGGTCAGGGGTATTTGGATTACTTTAGTACTTCAACAGTCAAAAGGGTATTGTTAGTCAACCTTTGGATTTCTTCGGCAATACTTAAAATGAAGAAATTATCTGGTATGGGTGTCAAATCTAAAAGGATATAGAGAATTAATATGTGGGAGCTAGCCTTAACTGGGATAAGAAAAGGATCCAGATCAAGATGCAGGCTAGCACAGAATTTTAGAGCTCAGACAGTCTGGAGTGTATACATGTAAACGGCTGGTCTCTGCAGAGGGTCAGAGAATACTCAAGATAAAGGTGTCTATGAGGGGGATGGCAGTCCAGCATAGGCTGTAAATTCAAGAGAGGTAAGGAGGGCAGGCAGACAGAAAAGGGGGTAGGGATGGCAATGAAAAACTGGTTAGACTTAGGGGGTGTTATGGGCTGAATTATGTCTCTCCAATTTATATGCCAAAGTCATAACCCCCAGTACTTCATGATGTAGCACTAGGATCTTTAGAGGGGTGGTTCAGTTAACATGAAGTCATTAGAGACGGCCTTAATCTAATATGACTGATGCCATAAGAAGAGGAAATTTGGACAGAAGCATGCAAAGAGAGGAGCCAATGTGAAGACTCAGGGAGAAGACAGCCTCTGTAAGCCAAGGAGAGAGGCCTGGAGAAGATCCTTCCCTTATGGCCCTTAGAAGAAACCAGCCCTGCCAACATTTTGATCTTGGACTTTTAGCCTCCAAAACTGTGAGAAAATAAATTTCTGTTGTTTAAGCCACCTCGCCTGTGGTATTTTGACAAGAAAAGTCTATCAGTTGAGTAAGTAAATAGACTAAGGATAATTGGAACCAAATTTCTCACTGTCAGACAAGGGAGGTATAACTGTGGAAAGGAAAAACTAAATGAAACTTGATAATTTTGGATTAGAATTAGAAGTTAATAGTATGAATTCATATAACAATATGTGTATAGCTCCTGTCCAGTATCAGAAGGCTTGCAAACTGCAATATCACACTTAATGCCTAGAACTTAGTTATGAAATACCATTTTCTTTTAAAAATAGAACAAAAAAAAAGGGGGTGCCTGGGTGGCTCAGTCGGTTAGGCATCTGACTTTGGCTGAAGTCATGATTTCAGGGGTCATGAGTTCGAGCCCTGAATCAGGCTCTGTCCTGACAGTGCAGAGCCTGGAGCCTGCTTCAGATTCTGTGTCTCCTTCTCTCTCTGCTCATTCATTTTCTCTCTCTCTCTCTCTCTCTCTCTCTCATTCCCTCTCTCCCCCTCTACTCTCTCTCTCTCAAAAATAGATAAACATTTTTTAAAAAATTAAAAAATATAAATAAAACAAAGACATAACACAGGCCTCTTAGGAAAATGACTGATACAAACTCAGTGTCAGAAAAAGAATAAGGTGAATTTGAAATATCTTTAGTGAAAATATGGAAAGAACCTAAGTGTCCATCAACTGACAAATGGATCAAGAAGATGTGGTTCATCTATACAATGAATAATACATGGCAATGAGAACAAATGAAATCTGGCCATTTGTAGCAACGTGGATGGAACTTGAGGGTGTTATGCTGAGTGAAATAAGTCAGGCAGAGAAGGACAGAAACCATATGTTTGCATGTATAGGTGGATTAGGAGGAACTTAATTGAGGAGCATGGAGGAGGAGAAGGGGAAAATAGTTGGGGAGAGGGAGTGAGGCAAATCATGAGAGACTCCTGAATGCTGAGAACAAACTGAGGGGTGGGGGTGAGGGGAAGGGGGACTGATGGGCACGGAGGAGGGCACTTGTAGGGATGAGCACTGGGTGTTATATGGAAACCAACTTGAAAATAAGCTATTTAAGAAAAAAAATTAAATTAAAAAAAGAAATATCTTATTGCGTACAACATAGTAGCTAAGGGACAACATTTTAGTGATTTGAAAACAGTTGCTAAAAAATATAGTTAGTATATACAAGTTGCTATAGCTTAAAAAAGACCTAAATATTTTGATTTATTATAGCTAATTTAGGTCTTTTATTATAAATTGAAGCCAGGAACCTCTTTAAACTTGAAACATTAATCAAGGTAAAATTACAATGAAGTCATTATTCCATATATAATATTAAATTAAGCAGAATTATATATATGAGTGTTATCAGATATCCTGGGTATTAATTAAAATAAGATAGCAAAATTTATATATGATTTCACTTTATATATGATCAGTTTCATGAATCTGTAATAACATTTCAGTCATAAAAAAACAGTATATTTAAAAATTCATTTTAATTCCATGCAAATAGCATCTTATTGCAATTATACATAGAAGAGATTAAGGTACACTTTCAGGGGTGAATAGCTGACTATTAATGCATCTGGCTCATCATTTTTCCTCAAAATTTGTCTCAGTAGTCATATATATATAAATGTGCTAATATAATTGAATCCATAATATATCAAATCCTGAGTGTTATCCATTTCAAAACACATAGCAATAATTTTAAAATAAAATAATAAGGTATATGCAAACTAATTATGAAAAAAACAAAAGCTGCTATTTTACTAATATTGAGAACTTATGCAAATTATTGTATTTTAGTCATAAGAGATCTTCATCACTCTGTATAGTATGCAAATAAAATATCTCATCATTTTAAAATACTTCTAAACTAGTAATTTTTGCAAATTATACAGCATTTTAAAAATTATTTTTTCCTGAGGAAAATCTTCAAATAAAAAGGAAAGTCTAGAATTAAAATAAAATGTAAAATGGATTGAAATGGGAAATAGTTTTATGGATTCTAAGAAGTGTATGTTAAAAAAGAAAAAGTGATTTTGGTAAAAGATTCAATCTCAGGTTGAATTACAAATATTTACTGATGACCATTTTTTTTCTTTTAAAAAAATGTTATTTATTTATTTTGAGAGAGAGAGGGAGTGAGCAGGGGAGGGGCAGAGAGAGGGAGAGAGAGAGAATCCTAAGCAGCCTCTGCAGTGTCAGTGCAGAGCCCAGTACAGGGGCTCACACACCACAAGATCATTACCTGAGCTGAAATCAAGGGTCGGACGATTACCCAACTGAGCCACCCAGGGATCCCAACATATTTTTGTTTTTTAAACTCTAATCACTGCTCCTATCTGTTATTACTTCTATGGAATATTTTCAGATTAATTTTAGGTATTTTTAAATAAATACCTGGTCCTTATATCTGGTTATTGTTGCAGCCTTGTCTGCTTTATATAGTGAACTGTGTTTTCCACTTAGTGATTCTTCTGTTCCAAATATAAAGAACAACTTATAATATCAGACTGTCATTATTTTTACTCCCCTAAAAATGTAAAATATAAATGCAAAAAATATGCTTAGGTATTAATTTATATTATTTTGTAACAGATAAATGTGTTTTGGAACACTTCATGATTTCTGGTCCCTAGCAAGTTACCAATCCTTTCTAAATCTTTGCATCCATGAATGGTTAATGTTGTGTTACTGTTATTAAGAGCTTAAATTAGAAATTTCTAGACTCCTAGAAAAAAAAAAATTTCCAACAAAAGCTTTATTTGGGAATTTGTTGGTTTATAGAGGAAAAGTAACTTGATTTGCTGATATTAGAAAATTCCTCAAAGATAAAAACAAAAGATATATGATAATGAGAAAATTTTTTGAAATTTTCTAGAAAGGAGGAAGAAAATAAAAGTTTGTAGATTCCTTTAGTAGAACCTTGAATTGACTGCATAGTTCATTATGAAGATGAAACACTTGAAAACACTTGAAAACACTGAAGCAAAGGGTCTCAGTTCTGGCCATGAGTCCAGTGTTTTCAACTTGAAAGAAGAAAAGCAAAACTCTCTGCCTTCAAAAGGCCAAGTATGCTTATGCAAAGGTCATTTCATCATAACTGGTATACACTAACGATAGAAAATATTGTCTGCATTTTCTAGACTAGGGAAGATTCCTTGGGACAATCTAGTTTTTATGGAGAATGAGCTAAACCCTCCAATTATAATGAAGTTTAAATTCCTGCCAAGCATATTAATGTAGGGCCAGAATAATTATTAAATTTAGAAAAATAAAGTGATATAAAAATTATAGGTATATAAATCTGGTTATGCTTTCTAGCTTCCCCATCCATTTCTTTGCATAATGTCCTTTTTCTCTCTTCTTTTTGGGATGGTGCATGTTCAGAAGCCAAGGAAATGAATGGTAAGGCCATAGAAGTGGCCACATTAACCTCAAGAAATCAATGGTGGAGCCAGAAATCAAGGAGGTGACTAGCATGGTTAGGATATACAGGGTAATGTAGGAAATAAATAAATATATTGGAGATAATGGGAATAAGATTTCTCATTGTCAGAGAAAGGTTTTATAAATATGGGAAAGAAGAAGAAAACTAGGAAAACAAACACAATAATATGAACAAATTCCTTTCATTTTAGATTCAAATTAGATGTGCTGATGTGAAGTCACAGATATTCAAGATAGAATGATAGATGGTTGCTAGATATAGATGATATATAGATATAGATATAAATATGTAGAAATATGGGTATAGAAGAGATATAGGTATAGATATAGACAGGTGGACAGAAATAGATATATTTATGTGGATATGTATATACTGATATGTGTACATGTATACCTCTAACTGTAATTCACCATAAAGTTTCATGTGAGCCTTCACCCTCCCATTGCTATTTGTAATTTCTTTGAGAGTGAAAAAATTGGCTATCATCTGCAATTCATTTACTTGTTTACTTAACCCTATATATGTATACATATCAAGTAGTTTCAGAATAACTAATCCAGGTTCATATGGAAAACACACTAACAATTCTTTTTGGGTTTCACATTACAATTGCCAGTCAAAACACTATCTTCCAAAATTTCTTAGCGGTAGTTTCTTTTCCAACCAGGTGTCTGATAAATTTTCCTTCAAATTTCCTTTCGTTTACATTTATATCCTTTATACTGAGCACTTCCTTTCAGGATAATTTTTCACTTCACCTCTTCTCTCTTGATTTCTGTTTGAGTGTAATTAAACAACTAATTACATTTTTATGACAATTATCTTTTTTTTTAATTTGGTTGTTTTAAAAACTCCACTTATCGTTTTTGAAAAATTATCAACCTTTTAAAATATTTTGACAGCATTCTATACATCTTTGTTTTATTTATTTATTATTTTTTAATGTTCATTTTTGAGAGAGTCAGAGTACAAGTAGGAAAAGGGCAGGAAGACAGGGAGACACAGAATTTGAAGCAGGCTCCAGGCTCTGAATTGTCAGCACAGAGCTTGATGCGGGGCTCTAATGCACAAACTTTGAGATCATGACCTGAGCCGAAGTCAGACAACTGACTGAGCCACCTAGCTGCCCCTATATGTCTTTAATTACATTAAGCATGAATAGCTATGCTCTGAATCAGATTACTTCAATATCTCCAGTTTCTTTGGACTCCTCAATTTTATATTTCTGGATTGTATTTTTTATTTGGCTCAATTATCCCTTTTTTTTTCTTGTAATGTGAACTCAAAATTGTTTAACTTGTTTAGTAGAAATAATTTGTTGCTTACATATAAAGTTCATTCCTCTAGAAGCATTTCAAAATCTTTCAACAAGAATGACGCTATAGATACAAAAAACACATACTCATTTATATAAAATGTCAGACTTGGCATACTTAGAATTATATGCATTAGGGTAGTTTGAATTNCTTTAAGATCAACACAAACAAGTTCCGTTGCCAACTATAACTTCAAGGTTTGATGTCCTCAACTTTTAGAGATTTCTATTTTATTTCCAGTGTCTCTGATTCAACCTGCCATTTTACACGTGTACGAGGCTCTGTCACCTCTCTGCCATATGTGGATTAAAAAGCACATGCTCTGAATCACCAGTGTTAGCAGTGTAAAGCAAAAATCACATTCGTAGCCAATACACCTCTTTTAAAAATGTAATTTTTGTAAGTTTCTGATCTGTGTAAGATTCCCTGCATGTTCATTATTACTTTGGAAAAGAAAGATTTTCTAGAATATCTGCTTGTTCTATACTTGTAAATACTCTGAATTTGGAGGTTTCTCAAAGCATGTGGTGAGTTTGATTTCCCAAGTGATTTTTTTCTTCCTTAGTCAAGTGTTGTAGAGTAAAATTCATAACTGCTATCAATTTGATTTTTTAAAATTTATTCAAATTATTCACATGGCCATAGATAAATGAGAAGTCTTTAATCTTCCCAGGTCTTAGGATAATTAAGAGTTAATGTTTTATAAGGCAGTGAGTGAAAGGTACAAATGTCCAAAGGAAAAAAAAAAACTTAGCCTGAAATATTTCAATTCACAATATTAAGGATAATCAGATAAATACAAAATTTTTGAGGTGGACATGATAAGTCCATTCTAAAATCTTTAAAATTCTGCGCTTAAGTACAGATATTTTTTTCCTTCCATCATTTTCTCATAAGAAGAAGACAAAAAAAAAATCTCCTTCATGAAACAAGAATCTGTTTTTTGAGTGGTTTCTTCTTCTGTGAAGTAATCAACTTCAAATATTTAAAAACTACAGAATTCTATAATACTTATGATATTTTTCCTTTTTTAAGTTTATTTAAATATCTTTAGAGACAGAAAGAGAGTGTGTATAATCAGGGAAGGGGCAGAGGGAGAGATGGAGAGAGAATCCCAAGCAAGCTCCATGCAGTCAACACAGAGTTCAATGCTGGGCTTTATTCCACAAACCACAATTTCATGATACAAGCCAAAATCAAGAGTCAGATTCTTAACTGACTGAAATACCCAGATGCCCACTTTTATTTTCTTATTTGTGGTTTCTATAGGTGAGCTTTCTCTATTTTCAACAGGCATATTACAAACAAGCATGTACACAGAGTTTAATATAGTACAATGCAAGACAGAGAGAAAGGATATACTAGACAATGAGAAATGAAAAACTAGATGGGATTCATATCAAATTATTAATGAGGAATAAAATGTGAGTGAATTTTGAAATACTATAATTAATAATTTCCAAAGAGATAAATACACTAAAAAAATAAAATAAGCCTAACAAATAAAGAAGCATCAGTCAGCTGTGGGAAAATTTCAAGCAGTCTGACCTATATTTAATTGGAGTCCCCAAGAAGAAGAATGTGAAGAAATATGTATGTATATGTAAAGAAATAATGCCTAAAATCATTTCAAATTTGATGGAAACTATAAACTGAAACAAGAAGGTCAATGAAACCTATGCATAAGAAACAGGAAGAAAACATTACAGTCAAGTTTCGTAGATAGATAGATACACAATATATATACATATATTTGAGTTTCCCTTATTTATATGCATAAAATCAAGTTTTTATTTTCCTAAAATATAGGAAAACAAAAGTACATTGTTATTTAATAAGCCACAAAGAATATAATAGTAATAACAATCTCCCCCAAAAGGTTGAAAAACAAATAATATTAATAGTCAAAGTAAATACAAATGATGTAAATACTTCAATTAAAAGGCAGAGATGATCACACTAGGAAACATATTTACTATATATTATCTAAAGAAATCCTCTTTAAGTATAAGAAATATCTATTTTCAAAGAAATGCTGGGAAAAGATATACTAGTATTAGTCAAAAGAAATCCAAAGGGACAGAAGTACATCAGACATAATGGATTCCATAGTAAAAAGATTATCCCAAGGAATTAAAAAGTTATTTCATAAAGATACACTTATTTTTTCCTTAAGAAGATATAGTGTGTGAAGTAAAAACTGATAAAACTTCAAAGAAAAATAGATAATCCCACAATTATAGCCAGATTCAACATCTCCTCTCCATAATTGATATAATGATTCTAGAGAAATTATAAAACAATATAATGACTATCCATTAACTTGACCTAACTAACATTTATAGGAAATTACACGCAAAACAGCAGAATGCACAACTTTTCAGGTACACAGTACATTTACCAAGATGTCATGACATGGACCTTACAAGTTTCTATAATTAAAAAAAAAAAAATTCAAGTCACACAATATGTTCTCTGATCACTATGGATAAGTAAAAGAGGTCTGGAAAATCCTCATTATATAGAAAATAAATAGAATAAGCCTAATTAATTAATGAGTCATTTAATAATTTGAGCAACATTAAACTGAATTAAAATAAAATGCAATACAATATAATTTGGGAATGCAGCTAAAGCAGTGTCTACTGGGATGCTTACAGCACTGAGCAATTATATTAAATATAAGAAAGTCATTAAAACAATAGCCCTCAATTGCACATTAAAAAACCAAAAAGGAATAATAACACAAAAATATGTAGTAAATATTAAATGATAAAAAAATAAGAACAGAATGCAATGAAATAGAAAACAGAGTAACAGAATACAGAAAAACTTACAAAATAAAAATTGGCTGTAATGAATAGAATTCCAGCCAGAATTAGGAAAAGAAAAGAAAGACAGGAATTACTAAATACTAATATCAGGAATGGATGAGAATGGTAAATCCAGATGTACATCAACCAAACATATATATTCAGTTTATTTTGAAAAAGATGCCCAGGTAAATTCACTGGTACTAGAACAACTGGATAGCAATATGAAACATAATAATGATAACTTTTTTCCTTACATTACACAATACGCAAGAATTAGCTTATATATTTTTTATCATATGCCTACATATAATACCTGAAATGAGGGGTGTCTGTGTGGCTCAGTAGGTTAAGCATCTGACTCTTGATTTTGGCTCAGGTCATGATCCTAAGGTTGTGGGATCAAGCCCCACATTGGGTTCTGCACTGAGAGTGGAACCTGCTTTGGATTCTCTCTGTCTCTCTGTCTCTGTCTCTCTGTCTCTGTCTCTCTCTCTCGCCCCACCACTTCTCTCTCTTTCTCTCAAAATAAATAATTTCAAAACATAGCTGAAACTATAAATTTCTAGAAGATAGGTAAGAAAATTTTAATGACCTTAGGTTTTACTAAGATTTATGAGTTATTTAAAAAAGTAAGCACACCTAAAGCACAACCTATTAGAGAAAAAAACTGATAAACTAAACTTTATCAAAATGAAGAACTTTTGTTCTTTTTATAACTCTGTTAAATAAAGGAAGAAACAATCCACATACTTACAGAAAATAAAGTAATGTATTCATAAAGAACACTCAAAATTCAATAATAAGAAAATAATATTTTTAATTAGTACAATAATTGAATAGACAATTCACCAAATAAGACAGATTAGAAATATTCACATGAAAAGATGTTCACCATCACTAAATATTTGGGAAGTAGAAATTGAAACTTAAATGAGCTATCTATAAGCTTCTATTTGAATGACTAAAATTAAGTCTGACTATAGCAAGTGTTATCAAGGATGTGGAGCAATACTAATGGCAGGAATGCAAAATGGTATCATTTCTTTGGAAAGCAGTTGACAGCTTCTTAAAAAGTTAAATATATACTTACTATATCATCTAGCCACTATAGTACTAGGTATATACTGAGCAGAAATGAAAACATCTGTTCAAAGACTTATTGATAATAAGTGACTATTCATAGCTACTCTCTTTGTAGATAGCCAATTACTGGAATCAATCCAAACATCTACCAATTAGGGAACAGATGTATAAACCATACAGTGGAAAATAACTCAGCAAAGAAATGAAAGGAATATAGAGATACTAAGTACATGGATGAATTTCTAAATAGCTATGTAGAATGGAAGAAGCCAGAGAACAGATTATTCCATTTACATAAATTTTTGGAAAAGGCAAACTAATCTATGTTCAGGTCAATGGTTGCTTGTGGACATGGGCTAGGTGTCAGAGAGGTATGAAGAGAAAGTTTAAAAGATGCACAAGACAGCCCATGGGAATGATGGTTATATATACATTTTTTTTTCTTAGTTGTGGTGATTGTTTCACAAATGTATACAGTTGTCAATGTCAAATTTCACACTTTAAATATGTGGCATTTATTGTTTTTCAATTTTTGCCACAATGAAGCTGTAATTTCAGAAAAATAAAGATATAGTGAGACAGAAGCACTTTACTCTCTTGCTCTCTTGTCTAACTCTCCTCTTTGTAAATTATCTCATAGTAGTGAAGAGACTCAAATGTTGTATTTATGCCATGTTCAGTTAATATTGGTTTAATAACTACTTCTTTTAAGAGATAAATAATTATTAACTAACAAATGGCCAAGCAACACCCTGTTGCTCACTATTATGAAATATAGTTATGGTTCCACGGGCATATACTTATGTAATAAGATAAACAGTTCCTATTTATCTAGTGAAATTGAATGCAATTCTTTTTTTTTTTTTTTTTTATTTCTAGGAGAGAGAGAGACAGCGTGAGCAGGGGAGGGTCAGAGAGAGAGGGAATCACAGACTCTGAAACAGGCTCCACGCTCTGAGCTGGCAGTCAGCACAGAGCCCGACGCGGGGCTCGAACCCACGAACCGCGAGATCATGACCTAAGCGAAAGTCGGACGCTTAACCGACTGAGCCACCCAGGCGCCCCTGCAATTAATTTTTTAATACCTTTCTGGTTTTGATCAATTATTTCACTAGCCCTAAGATTATTTAACAGATTGTTTTAATCCATTAGGACTACTACAAGAAAATACCAGAAATTGGTAGCTTATAAACAACAGAGTTTTATGTCACAAAGCTCTGGAAGGTGAGAAATCCAAGATCAGGGTGCTAGCATTATTGTGTGAGGGCCCTCTTCCTGTTTCATAACCAGTGCCTTCTTGCTGTGTTCTCACACCGTGGGAGGGCCTGGGGAGCTCTGTGGAGTCGTTTTTTATAAGAGCACAAAACACATTCATAGAGGTTATATTTTCATTAGGTACACACCTCCCAAAGACCCCAATCTCTTAATAGAATCACATTGAATGTTAAGATCCAACATAATGTATTTTTAGAGAAGCCAACATTTAGACCATAGTACTGGTAAGTTTCTAACTCTATCAATATGCAACATGACGTGATTTAAGATCATGATATAACACCGTGTTGTTAATGAAAACCAAGAATGGCATACATACACATATATTTATGCATATATGTAGATACATACTTATATTACATGAATATATAGTTGGAAACACTAGATACTTCTACAAAGTAAAGAAAGCAACTAAGCTAAAGATTCATAAAAGGCCAAACATAAAAAGCTATGTGCATGGAATGGCAATGTTCAAAATAGTTTTAATTTTCCAGATAAAATTATCTAATTTGAGTATAACAAATGTGCCTTGAGTGTATCTTACTCAGAATGAGGTTGATACTTGTCCCCAAAACCAACAAATATGATATTGTAGAATTTTATTATGTCTTCTCTGGATAAATAATCCTTGTGCAAAAATAGAAAATTTATAAGGTTTTTAACACAAACATACTGGTATTTACCTTGAATATCTGGTATAATGAAACTCAGCAGCCTGTGACACACTTAGGATACACAGTGTGACTTTAATGAGGTCACATTAACCTGAATGTGCATGTCACAGTAAGTTAGGCTCCCATTCAACCTGACTGCACAGTGTTCTATCTTTTACATTTTTTTAACGTTTATTCATTTTTGAGAGATACAGACAGAACGCGAATGGGGGAGGAGCAGAGAGACAGGGAGACATGGAATCCAAAGTAGGCTCTAGGCTCTAGGTCCTGGGCTGTCAGCATAAAGCCCAATGCAGGGCTCAAACCCACGAACTGTGAGATCATGACCTGAACTGAAGTTAGACACTTAGCCAAATGAAACACTCAGGCACCCCAACAGCGATCCATCTTTCAACAATTTAACTTACCAAAGTATCACGGACCTCTCCAGTAGATGCTTATTTTCATCCATTAATCTTTCCTGGATCTCACTTTAGCCACCTAAGACTCTGGTTCTGCAGCGCTATACCTAGATACAATTGGTCACAATTTTTGATAAAAATTAAGATGGTTATTAAAAGGTTAAACAGGAATCTAGAATCAAAGGAAACACTTAACATTACACTAGGTAGTATAATAAATTAATGAGCCCTGTACAGTGGAGAATTTTTTTCTTGACATATTCTCAGTGGAAAACAAATTTTTATTGGGCCAGAAAAAAAAAAATTACACAACTTTTCCCTGTGTTGTGGACACCTCAGAGAAAACAGTATCAGCATAGAAGCACTGATAGAGAATTAGAAAAATTATTCCCTGGTTCAAAAGCAGGAATAGTTTTATAGAGAATAGAAAAGAGTGCCATATGTATAATCAAAGAACTATACTTGAGGGACTAAGACCTCTGCTATTTGGATTAAAAAATCAGAATATCCAATAGTAGTAGACAACAACCCATTTTTACATAAAATAGTAGCCTATAAGAGAAAAACATTATATAATATAATACCAATATTAAATACAATTAAGACTTGCCTTACACAAAACTATGATTGCACTAATTCTTTTTATTTTTCTAAATGTTTATTTATTTATTGAGAGAGAGAGCAAGCACAAGATGGGGAGGGGCAGAGAGAGAGAGAATCCCAAGTGTGTTCCATGAGGTCAGCCTTGAGCCTGATGTGGAGCCTGAACTCATGAATTATGAGATCATGGCCTGAGTGGAAATGAAGAGTCAGTCCCTTAACCCAGGTGCCCCTACACAAATTGAGCCACCCAGGTGCGGCTGCACAAATTCTATCATCTATCTATCTATCTATCTATCTATCTATTCAATTTATAATTTATATTTAAGTTAATTAGCATATAGTGCAAAAGTGATTTCAGGAGTAGAATCTAGTGATTCATCCCTTACATATAATACCTAGTGCTCATCCCAAAAAGTGTTTTCCTTAATGCCCCTTGTTCATTTGGCCCATTCCCCCAACCGAACCCCTCCAGCAACCCTTAGTTTGTTCTCTATATTTAAGGGTCTCTTATGTTTTGTCCTTCTTCCTGCTTTTATATTATTTTTGCTTCCCTTACCTTATATTCATCTGTTTTGTATCTTAAATTCCACATATGGGTGAAGTCATATGATGTTTTTCTTTCTCTAATTTCGTTTAGCATAATACACTGCAGTTCCATTCACGTTGTGGCAGATGGCAAGATTTCATTCTTTTTTGATCCCCTGACAGAATTTTTGCTCACATTTTAATTACTCTTATAAGTTCCCTAATCACCACCACCTTGTTTCTCAACAGGAAGAATATATTTCCGCAACCTGCTAATTCTGAGCTAGCCACATAACTGGCTTTGGCCAATGGCATTCACATGGATATAATGTATAACATGTCAAAGCTATAATTTTAGATGTCATTACTTGGTTGATTATGCATTGCTACCTGAATCCAATCTTGTGTGTTGGCTTTTTGCTATGATAACAGAATGAAAAGACATTAGAAATGAGTCAGGTTCAATCAGTGTGGCCAAGAATTCCCCAGTCAATACCGGTAAAGCCATATCCAAACTCATACAATAAATTCAAGAAATGAGTATTTATTGTTTTAAGGTCTGAATTTTTTTTTTTTAATACTGGAGCAAAAGCTGACTAATATGTCCTAAAAGAGATAAAGAGATGCTGGAAGAAAAGAAGATGCTAGAGTACTATGCTTTTTTTGTTCTTTTGGTAAGTTTTTATGTATATAACTGTTCTATTAACTGTATTCAAATCTTGCTATTTAGATATACCGTTCATTTTTTTCTATTTTTTAAATGTTTTATTTATTTCTGAGAGAGAGAGAGAGAGAGAGAAATGAGCAGGAGATGGTCAGAGAGAGAGGGAGACACAGAATCTGAAGCAGGCTCCAGGCTCTGAGCTAGTTGTCAGCATACAGCCCAACGTGGGACTTGAACCTATGAGCCGTGAGATCATGACCTGAGCTGAAGTCGACGCTTAACCAACAGAACCACCCAGGTGCCCCTAGGTATACTGTTTAGCACATTGTACATAATTAATTCCAAAATTCTGGTTAACAGTATAACATATGTTGGTGTGTTACTTTGCTTGTTTTATATCATTTTGCAATATGGACCCAAAGTAACAAGTTAATAAATCTCTTCAAGGACTGGTAAAGAAAGATATATGAATCCAAAGATATATGTAGTCAGCTAGTGATGTACATACAGTCTAGAGTTTGATGTTATGCATCTGGAGGCCAAGTTAGCCATTTCCTTTACTATGAAGTGGAATCTTAGTAAAGGCTTATTGTTAGCTGGACTTGAAATGTCCTCTCCTCTGTACCAGTTAACATTAAATTATAATTTATAATGCACCTTTACTACTCATTTTCGTAAATCACTACTGTTTTCTTTTAAATACTGGCATTAGCAGTTAATGAGTCTCTTCTCAATGTACCATATAAACTAAGAGAAAATAGACTGACTAAAGGGAAAAATGGTTAGTTCTTTAAGGTACTAAATTTTTCTAACTCCCTGATTAATATTTGCCAGAGAAAATAAAAATTTATAATATACCATGTTTGTCATTTACTAACGCCTAAATAGACAGATTGTAGAGAAAAAGACTGTTAATTGACAGAAAAAAAGTTTTCCTAATATGTGTACTACAAGTATGAATTCAATTTTTGTATTTCATGATTTGTATATGAAACTGAACTGTAAACCACAGTTTGTAATATTTGATGCACAAGAGGAGTCTCAAAGCTGCTCATCATTTTTTTTTTTTTTTTGAGAGTGAGAGAGAGAACATGTGTGTGCAGACAAGGAAGAGTAGAGAGAAAGGGAGAGAGAGAATCTTAAGCAGGCTCCGTGCCCAGTGTATAGCTGGACATGGGACTCGACCTCAGGACTGTGAGATCATAACCTCAGCTGAAATCAAGGGCCTGAGTCTTAACTGATGGAGTCACCTATGTGCCTTAAAGCTGCTCATCTTTCTACACAAATAGAACTTGGTTTAAGGTTCTATTATTACTAAGCTTATTAGTGGTTTCCAAAATGACCAAAATAACAGTGTCCCCTTTCCAAACAGCCCAAACCTAAAATAAATAAAGAAAAAGAAAGAAAAAGGAACTGACTGAGATAAAATATATTTCGAGAGTAGCAGACCTGTTCCTATAAGGTGTTAGTACATAGTATCATCGGCCATTAATCACCTGGGGAAAGTAGAGTCTATAAAAAACTATGGTTTAATGTTCATGAATCATATTAAGATGAGATCAAAAGCTATTGTAATTATAAATATATTTTATTCATATTATTTCCTAGAGAAAATATTTGGAGTTTAAAAATATTGTTATGTGGGGGCTCCTGGGTGGCTTAGTCAGTTAAACGTCCGGCTTTCACTTAGGTCATGATCTCGCGGTTCGTGGGTTCGAGCCCCGCGTCGGGCTCTGTGCTGACTGCCAGCTCAGAGCCTGGAGCCTGTTTCAGAGTCTGTGTCTCCCTCTCTCTCTGACCCTCCCCTGCTCACGCTGTCTCTCTCTCTCCTAGAAATAAATAAAAAATATATAAAAAAAAATATTGTTATGTGATCCATGATGCTGTTATCTCTTTTTTTCCTTTTTCTTTCTGATTCATATAACCCAAGGGCTTCATGTAGTTTCCTTAGCTATGAATTTAAATGTCTCATCTATTTTTCTTCTAAATGTTTTGCTTTTCTGTGTTAACCTTTTTATCCATCTATATTTAGCTTGGTCTGTAAATAGTAAAAGTGCTGACTGAACTATCTCAAAGGAGAATGAAGAAAATAAAAATGGACCTGAAAATCAAGAAAATAAAGGAAATGTTATTAACCCTTTGCAGTCATTCTTAAAATAGTATTCAGGAGTGAATTAGCCCAAATTCAGAGATAGGCTGTCCTCTAAAATTAAAACGTATGGGAGTATTACTTGCAGAATAATGAATCCTTATCATTTGCCACAGCTTTAGAGAATAGGTAGTCTAAATTCTTTAATTTTATAGGAAAAAATCTATGCTCAGAGAGCTAAAAGTCACATAAATAATTTCTTGATAGACTGATAAACATCAACAAGATATCTTGATTTCTATGGAACCATATTTTCAGTTTAAAATCGTTCCTTGTAGTTGATTCATGTATTCTTAAGAAAAACTTGATTAATCATTCAGAATGGCATGTTACATTATGAACTTATTTCATTTACTTGTTAATATATAAGGTATACAGGATGAATATAAGTTTTTTATAGTAATTTTATTTAAAAAATATCATCAGGACTTCCAGTTTCTGGTCAGACATGTAACAAACTTGGAAGTTCTTACTTCTTTCCTGCCAACAGTAAAAAAATCTTTCAAAACTTAAAATCAACTCTTTTTAGATTCATCAGAAAATTGAAGCCACAGTACATGTTGCCACCCTGAAGACTTGAAATATAAATTTCAAATATAAACATAAAGAATCACAGCTCACTAGGGCTCACTAGGGCTTATCAGCTCTAAACTGGTAGGAACATTTAAACTGGGTAATTGAGTAAATAGAAGAAACAAGGTATTGTCTACTTTATAAAACTGAACCTCTTGGAGGCTCTACCATAGGAGCGCTGTCTCCCTGCTTTTGTGAGTTTTACTACTGGAAGCCCCGTAAAATTCTCAGGGTTGAAAAGCAGAGAACATCCCCTCATACTTCCAGTAAGCAGGGTAGAAAAGCAACCATTTTTTTTTTTAAAGCCTAGAGTGCTTGTTCTCCTTAAAGATACTCCTTCAAGAAAAACTGTTTTGCCAGAGCTTAATGTAATTGATGTGGGTTTTGCCAGGGTCTAATCACCCTGCCAAAGTAAACACCTAACCCCAGCCTGCATATGAATATTTATAGCAGCATTAATGTTAAGAGCCAAAAATTGGAGATAACCAAGGTGTCCTTCAATAAATGAGTGAACAAACCATGATACATACACACAAAGGAATATTATAAGAAGAAACTAGTCACAAAAGGACATGGATGAAACAAGTACATGTTGTTAAGTGAAAGAAAAAAATCTGAAAAGCTATATAACTATATGGTTTTGTCAATATAAAATTTTCCCTGACCAAAGTTAAACAGGCAGGAAAGACTTTATTTAAGACTACTGCAGTAGAAGAGAGAGACTTAACTCCAACTGAAGCAAAAGTTTAAGGGTCTTTTAAGTACAGGGGCTGTCTAGTCTAGTAGAAATGTACTAGAGGAAGTCAGAGAGGAGGCAGATCAATGAGATGTGTCCAAAACCTTGAGTTACTCTTGAGTAAAGGTTATTTCCAACCAAAAGTTTTTCTCTTTAATTAAGCCATCTATGTTTGCCTTTGGTGCCCATGGAAGTTAGGCTCCTATCTTGGCACAGGAAGACAGTGTTGATATCTCCTTCCATGTTTACATTTCAAAGACATGGCTCCCAGTTGTTAATAAAGACATTTCCTAGGGTTACAAAACTGGCTAGAGGCTGGGAGAAAATGTACACACATTTCAAAGTGGCAGAGAAAGAATGTACAAGTTTTCTAAAGTAATATTCTAAGAAAAGGAAAGGTAGGGGTTTATAGTCAGAAAGAAATCTGTCTAAAATTTAGTTAAGCTGAGGAGAACCTTAAGGCGGTGTTGGTCAATTCCAACCATATGACATAGTGGAAAAAACAACACTATGGATTAAAATAGATCAGTGGTTGAAAGGGCTATGGGACGATTTGTGAGGAGATCAGGGATGAATAGGTAGATCAGAGGGGATATTTAGGGCAATGAATCTGTTCTATATGACAACGACACCATGATGATGTATACCAGACAGTGTACAGAACCATACAACTCAAGAAATGAATGGTAGTCTCACACTGTCTCTCTCTCTCTCTCAAAAATAAATAAAATATTAAAAATTAAAAAAATATATATATTAAAAAAATGAAATGAATGGTAACGTAAACTAGGGTATTTAGTTATAGTAGTTAGTAATAAAATACCTATATAGGTTCATTGATTATAACAAATGCACTGTACAAATGCAATATGTTAATAACAGATGTAACTATGGGTGGTGATGGGAGTAGGGAATAGAGAGGAAATTATATTTTACTCAGTTTTTCTGTAGGATTAAAACTGCTTTAAAATGTAAAATTTATTTTTTAAATCATAATAATACTTTATATACTCAAGGGGCACCTGGGTGGCTCAGTCAGTTAAGCGTCCGGCTTCAGTTCAGGTCATGATCTCACGGTTCGTGGGTTCGAGCCCCGCATCGGGCTCTGTGCTACAGCTAGCTCAGAGCTTGGAGCTTGTTTCGGATTCTGTGTCTCCCTCCCTCTCTGACCCTCCCCTGTTCTTGCTGTCTCTCTCTCTCAGAAATAAATAAAGCATTAAAAAAATATTTTATATACTCAATTGTTTCATGTCACTACTTTTATCATTCATTTCCTCAAAGCGGTATCAGAAGATTCCTAAATGTTTTTTTATCATTTGGAATTAAATTTTATTTAGATAAGATATAAAAATACATTGCATACAAATATTAATATCTTAATACTTTTGACAAAAGGTTAACAAAAGTTTTATTTCATATTCCTTTTTATGATACTAGTAAAATATACTTATTTCTTAAGTTCCATTTAAAAAGTTCCCTTCCAAAACTTACTTTATATGAATTCACTTATATTTTAATCAGAATTACCACCATCTCATCAGTTTTGAAAAAAACTATTAGCTTCAGTGAGTTTCTGTCTACAAATTGTGGATTGATAAAATCTAAATCATTTTTTCAAGGACAACTTGTTAAGTCTTCTCTTCTACTAAGCTATCTACAAAATGTCAACTTAGAAAAATGCTTGCTTCCTGTAAAATTATCTTACTGCATTCAAATGTAGCTAGTCAAAATTTTTAATTATGAACACATTAGGGTGTGCTTTCTCCAAGATTAAAATACAATAAAAAAACTTTTATACTGAGATAGACATGAAAAAGACTATTTGATAAATGATGTTTAATAATAGGTAGTAAAAATTATGTTTTCATGTCACTACAGGTCACTGTTGGTGACAAAGACCATCTAGAAGTCCACTAAAGATGACATTCTGCAGCCCATGAATTACAAAAACATGATGTATGATAAATGTATTGCAAGAGATTGCCTATACTTGTTGAAATCAAACTCACTTTTCTCCAGAAAGTAAGGGTAATAGGCTAAAAAAACAAAACAAAACAAAACAAAACATAGTGGTAGATTCTCTGAAACTGACTTTTCACTTGGAGTATTCATTTGGATTTGCCTCTCACATCACACTATCAGAAGAATAAGTTTTTTAGCCCTTATAACTTTGTCTCAAGTGTAGGTATATTTAGGAGATGGCAAAAAAAAAAAAAATACCCTTTCCTTTATTCTTTTTAGCTCAGTGTTGACTTTTTCCAAATTATTATTAATTTAGAGCTATGTGAGATCAGTGGAAATCATTGCATAAAATACCAATTCTTCATAATTAGTAAAATATCTTATCATAAGTTTCAGGCAATTTTATATGTTTTTCTTTGTTATCACCACTCAGCTTATCCTCAATGGGAACATAACATAAATATATTTTAAAAAATTCATATCCCCACTATATGGGATGGATTTAATAGAGTACTACTCAAAGGTATGTCTCTGGACTGGTGTTGATTTCCAAGTTGTTTGTTACGAGTCTTTGATAAGGTATTTTAAAATTTCATATCATTTAAACATGTAGGTAAAATATGATTTACTTTTATAGCTTTTTGATATAGTAGAAGTTTTTCTGGTAAAAATTAGAAACCCTGGGCTTCTATTTTGTATATTTTTAGTTTTGTGTTCCTAGTAGCTTATTCATATTTTAATTTTACTAAAGTATCTACTGGTCATCAGGGCACTGTAAATGAAAAACAACAGTAGATTGCTGTTTAAAAGGCAGTTGCTTACTGGTTAATTTGCCTCTCAGTCTTGTAGAGTTCTGAGAAAGAGGCTCTGGAGTCAATTTCCAAAGTTCACATTCCAAGTGTCTCCTTCCATTCTTTGAGACACTGGATGGTTACTAACCTGTATCTCTCTCATGATACACATAAGGGATTCAGGTCTGTGCCTGAGATCCGCTAAGTAATCAACAAATGTCAGTGACATCTATTAATGTCATTTTCTCAATCAACAAAAATCCCTCATTCTACTTTCTTCCAAGTGAATTCTCCTGTTTAGTTCTGCATCCTGGTGTGAGAAAAACAAACAACAAAAAAAATCCAAATAACCCAAAATCTGTCCATAATTAACTTCTAGGATTGTGAGGACAGGCAAAATTATAATTATAAATTGAGACATTATCCCAAGAGAAGTAAATTTGAAACTTACAGCCCCAAGTAATAAAAATAATACCTTTACCATGCAATAAACTATGCTTTAGATGATTTAACAAATAAAGTTATCAGACTTACTTAGAAACATAGTAGCTGTCTTTCTCAGACTATTCAAATAGAAACAGGGAAACCTTATCATTTTATTCACTCATATTTATCTACAGCTCAGAGTGCATTGCAGTTGGAAGTATCTCAGTAAATGTTTATTAATCAGATAAATAAACAACAAAGTATATGAACACAATAGGCTTACAGATATCCCTTCTTTTTTCTCCTTTGTTAGATCTTCTAACAGCCAAACAAAGTCAAAAAACTAATCTTACAACAATTTTTGTTCATACTTTTTTGACTGTCACAGAATTTATGTAGAAGTATTGTAGGACAACTTCTGGCAAATTAATTACACCAAATAAAAATAATTAAGTCTCTATGACTAGAAAAATGTGCTTAAAGTATGATCTGCAAATAACCTAAAAAATTATAACTGAGAAATACATTAAAGAAGAATATTCCAAGCCTTTAATATTTGAGAATCATTGGTATGCTGAACTCTATTTTGGAAATGACCTCACCTCATTTCTTTTTAGTTAAATGTTATGTCTTAGATTAACCACTGTTTTTTTCATTAAAATATTGCATTTAGAGCAATCATTCTAATTGTTGTTGAAGTCCAGAATTCTCAAAGCAACCTGACAAACTGTGGAGTGATATTAAAAAATAAACAAATAAATGTATTCCTAAATATATTCATAAAAACCTTAGTGTTTAATCTCAAGGCATTCATGGAGTCCCTGGAAGAAAATGGATCCCAAGTTTATAAGGCTTTTAAAACACCCCTCTGTTCTATTCCCACACACAAAATCATTGGCTTTAACTTACATTTATTTTTTAATATTTTCAAAGATATACTTAAAGATATAAATTTCTTTAAAATATGCTTTTATAGGAATTTAAGATGGAATCTTTGCTCTTTTAAAATTAAGTTTCATATATTTACTTTTTTAATTAAATTTTTTATGTTTATTTATTTTTGAGACAGAGAGAAAAAGAGCATGAGTGGGAGAGGAGCAGAGAGAGAGGGAGACACAGAATCTGAAGCAGGCTCCAGGCTCCGAGCTGTCAGCACAGAGCCCGATGCAGGGCTCCAACCCACGAAATGAGATCATGACCTGAGCTAAAGTCAGACACCCAACCAACTGAGTCACTCAGTCGCCCCAACATATACTGATTTTTGATATACCTGTATGTTTTAAATATTTTAACAGTCATACTTTTAAAATTATTTTTCTTCCTTCTTTCCTCCTATATTTGACATTAGTTCTTTTTTTTTCTTTTTGATTTTTTTCCTTACTGATTTTTAAATTGACATTCTTTTTCTTTCTGTTAGTTAATACTGTAAATGTTTCACATGCATTCTAAACATGTATTAAAAAAATGATTCATTTTGTTCTTGTAACTCAAGTATTCAAAAATCAGCAAAAACTTTTTTAGTCTCTACCTTCTCACATTCTTTGCTATTGTTGGAATTTTAAACCTCAATGATTAACCACTAATATATGGTTTTATAGAGCACCTGGGAGGCTCAGTCCTTAAGCGTCTGACTTTGGCTCAGGTCATGATCTCACAGTTGGTGAGTATCACATTGAGTGAGCCCTGCTTAAGGTGAACATAAGCCCTACTTCTCTCTCCTTCTCCCTCCCTCCCTGCCCCTCATGGGATTCTTTCTCTCTCTTTGCCTTTCACTCACTTAAGCCCTCTCTTTCTCAAAAAAAAATATGGTTTTTACTCAATACTTATACATGAACAGTCACATAATTTATTTTCACTAATTTCATGGGTTGGTCCAGTTGTTAATTTGAATTTTCATACCTAGAAATATTATTTCACCCTCATCATTAATGCTATTTGGATAATAGTAATTTGGAGAGATTCTCTTGTTGACTTACGGTAATAAGTTGCTGACAGGAAGTCATTCTTTCATGAGTAATCCATTTTGTTTTGTTTTGTTATTATGATAGCCGCTAAGATTTTATTTTTTGTGGGGAGTGATTTGCATTTTTACTATTATGCATGCTCATTATTATTATTGTGCATTTGAATCCTTTAGAAATGACTCAACTTTCTTTCAATCATAGGAAATTATCTACTATTAGATTTCAAATATTGTTGTTCTCAATTTTCAACATATCTTTCAAAACATTCCTACTGCACATTTGACCTTTTCTTGTCATTTTCTTCTTCCTTATGTCTCTTTTATAATTCACATCTGTAATAATTCTGCCCCTGATACATGTATGTATATACAAATATATATTTAGTCTAAGTGCTAACATGTTTATGGCAATTTTCCATTTATACAATGGTTTTTATTCAATACACCTATTCTTTTCTCATATTGTCTTCCACTTGCCTTATGGTTCCTACTACTTCCTTTGTCTTATTTACATTTTAGACATTTTTATTTTGGAAACCATTTCAATTTTTTAATATTGTTTTTTGTGTTTGGTGAGGAAGTTACCCAAATTTTTGTTGTTTACTCTGTATTTTTTTTTTTTTTTACTCAACTTCAATTGAGTTGTTTGAAGACCCCATCAATCTTTGGTGTAGACACATATGAGATACCTAGTCTTGATGTAATATTAAGAATAATATCTCAGGTTGGAATTACCGAGCAAAGTATTTAGTGAGATTTTAAGCCCAAGATATGTCTACTGAAGTCTATTCTGTATTCACTCTTTGAAGAGTAATAGTATTATTCACATCTTACTTCTGAGCTTCTGATCAATAATAAGAATATTTGCAGCTTCCTAAGGGTGATGGGTAGAAAATTTATAATCCACTTCACAGATGTGACCAAGATTTGCAAATCTAGTTTCTACAATTAGCTCAGTTGCAAACTCAGTTTCAGGTTTTCCTTTAGGCAAGAGTCTAAGAATTATCTCCTGCCATCCATTATAATTAAAATATCATCTCCACAATCAATGTCTTCTGCTTTTTACAATCTTGTGAGCTACTCAGGTTCAGTTTGTGCTCATCCAATGGGGTGTTCTTGTTTATTCTTTTCTACTTCTACATTACTTAAAATGTAGTATTAGAAAATATCCAGGATTTTATGTGTTTTATTAAGAGAGTCAATCCTAATTCTGTTCACTATGCCACAGTAGCCAGAAGTCTTCATTATCTCTAGTATATATAATACTTTACTTGACTGTAAAATTATTTTCCCCAACATATGTATAAATATGAGAAGTTTGGCAGTATTCAAAGTTTCACAATCATTTTA
Source organism: Crocuta crocuta (assembly GCF_008692635.1). Taxonomy (NCBI): domain Eukaryota; kingdom Metazoa; phylum Chordata; class Mammalia; order Carnivora; family Hyaenidae; genus Crocuta; species Crocuta crocuta. The sequence goes on along the minus strand of NW_027530575.1, from coordinate 2,546,936 downwards.
AATCTCCAATGATTAGCATATTAATATAGTTATGTCCCCCCCCAAAACTTTGGGTGTTATAACTAAATAATGTCTAAAAATGTATGAAAATAATTTTTAAATTTAATACATTTGAAATTTATTGTATTTATGATATCTGTATGAAAGTGATCCTTTTGTTCAAATATGTCATAATATATATTTTGTGTGAAATGTGTGATAAAGAAAACTGAAAAATTAGTGTCCAAGTAGCTCTTCTTTAAAATGTAAACCTGTTGGTTGTCAGATTTTCTTTCTTAATAGTATATGGCTTTGTTTTTTGTTTTAAATGGAAGAAAATATTAAAGTGTTATAAAAAGTTTATGTTCCTAACTTTTACTTGTAATGCTTGTAGACTCATGCATTCTCAAAATTGGAATATATAAATTTTTCCCAATTCTGCACCATAAATCTGCATATCATGAAAATAAGTTTCATGCAAATATTTAGGTAATATTGAATTCTTATTTTATTTTTGCCAGCCCAATTTTATTGTGATATATTTTACTGTGATAAAATTTATTGTGATGTATTCTATTGTAACTTGTACTTATAATGTTTATAGACTCACACAATCTCAAAATTGGAATATACAAATTCTTCCCAAATCTGAACCATAAATCTGCATATCATGAAAATAAGTTTCACACAAATATTTAGGTAATATTTGTTGTGGACGAAATGACACAAAGGACAAGACACACACAAAAGACAGAGACACAACTCCGGCCAGAGGAACAATTCTACGCAAGCCCCTCTTGCAGTTTATTTTATACCCTGGTAACTGGAGACAAACTGAAATCTACAAGATGCATTCCTTTACCAACTAAGGGCAAGTAGCCAAACACATTTCAAGGACAGGGGGGAGCAAAGGGAGGAAGCGACCACAACATGTTTACTAAGAGGCCTGCCCACAACTCCAGCCTTCTCCTTACTTCTAAGGAGAGCGGACCATTAAACTTGGATATTGTGTGCAGGCCTCCTGGCAGAGCATCCTGTTTGCAGGCATGCCTTGCCCAGGCAGGGAGCCCCATGTGCAGGCACATCCCCGCGTCCCTAACCACGCTTTCTTGTGGTCACTGTCGGGCTCCCACAATATTGAAAGGATCCATATTTTTCATTTTGGCCAGCCAAATTTTATTGTGATATACATAATTAATGTATGTTTTTTTAATGTTTTATTTATTTATTTCTGAGAGAGAGAGAGAGAGAATGAGCAGGGGAGCGTCAGAGAGAAGGGATGCAGAATCTGAGGCAGGCTCCAGGCTCTGAGCTAGCTGTCAGCACAGAGTCTGATGCAGGGTTCAAACTCACAAACAGTGAGATCATGACCTGAGCCGAAGTCAGAGGCTTAACCCACTGAGCCAGCCAGACGCCCCTAAATGCATGTTTTCAAACACATACTAAACATACTAGAAATTTGCGTGCTATTAAAAGTTGTGAAATGTTAATACATTAAAAAAAAAAACCTATAAATTAAGTAATGTTCCATGAAAATTTTGGAGGCTGAACTCTTTCAAATCAACATGAAATATCAGTTAATACAATATTTTCCTCTATGCATTATATCATATCAATTTTATTATAAGTACAAAAGTTATTAGATTTCTTAATTTAAAACTTCTTAAATATTTTATATAAGACTTGACAATGATTTCAAGTTATAATCTATGACAATAAACAGTTTTAATAAAAGAGAATAGTGAAACTTTTTTTGTATATTTATACTTTCCCATTTGTGTTGTAGGTATAATAACATTTCTGGAAGGAAAAAAAGAAGGTTTAATTATCTGATAAGTTTTATGTTAGTTGCTTTAGTTTGAAGGAGTAGAGGAAGAGGAAACATGTCTGTTAAAATCTTAAAGATGTATGTACATCATAAATAACTTCATTAATGTAAATCACTAATTTTATGATTTCTTGCTGACATATAATTGAATCAATTCAATTATTTTTCAAATGGCATTCATTATTACTTATAGAGTAGAAAATCATGAACTTCTATTTACCTAGCATATTGGTATTTTATTTTGTTTCACTGAGTGTTAGAAATGAGTAAGTAAAACAAAGGAGGTCCATCAACAATAGACTTTTGAGATTGTGTCTAACAACAAATAGGTAGAAATGACAAAGGATATATTTTATTCCAAACTGCATGTCCACCCAGTATCATGGCCATGGATCCTTTATAGCCTTTCCACCTCATCCAGTGAGATCACTTGCAACATGGTGTGTTCTGTGAGTACATGTACTTTTCTGAGCAGCTGGATTCCTATTCTCATTAGATTTTCTAACTGACCTAGAAATAGGAGTATTTCTAAACCCACTTACAAGGCTGACTAGATCAATATAATTGTAACATTCTATGTGATTATGTAACCAAATCAACTTCGAGAGTATTTTACCCTACAGGATCAGAAGAAGGCAAGATTATAGTTCTGATTTAGATTTAGAGTTCAAGAAAGGCAGAAATGAGATGTTTCTGGTTGAGAAGAACATTTGAAAGACATGAATTTACATAATTGCAAAAACTATATGCTCTTAAGTGTACACATTTCAATATAATGTTTCTGTTTAGCATCTCTGTAGTTTGTCATGAACTTTATCACATGCTATCACCTCTGCTTTTTTTTTTTTTTTTGCATGTAAGTAAACATACAATGTCAGACAAAATCTGGGAAGGGATATGAACTGAGAGAACATCTGATCTAACCTTTTTAATTTACATTTCAGAACTGAAGATTAATTCAAATTCCCTGTGACAAAAAACTAGAGATGAAATAAAAGTCAAAATGAAAACAAAAATAGAAGGTCTTCTGCTTTCACGTTTGTCTCTTGAACTCACTGTCTTATCCTGCCTAGAAAAATAATAGAAATCACTCCAGGAAAATGTTCATAGGTTAACTGAACTGTTACTTAATATTTCCCTTTACATTACCAATGGTTCCCATAGCAAGGGATAAAACAGAGACCTGTTTTCTAATATACCCAGAGTAATGTTAAAACAAAACTAGCCTCAGGCAAAAATCACAAGCTAGGATCAGTCTGTGAAGGTTTTAATTTATTTTGCCAGGGGTGTTTTTCCATTGCTCATTATTTTCTCCTGACAATCACATTAGAGTCCTTGAATTGTTGATAAGGGTTTTTCCCCTCTGGGTAAAGTCTCCCAGTAATTTAAACCTCATAGTCATTCCACAACATGGAAACCACCAGAGACTACTGTAAAGTCATGGCTCAGAATTTTTCATTTCTTATTGCCTTAGTGTGTCATTCTACAGTATACTTCCAGAGAAGTTAAATGGATTAGAAAGTCTGCATACACTGCTGAAAGATCTTTTACATGGTGACTGGCAGTGGGAAGGAGATGGAATAAAAATAATTAGGAAACACAGTTAAAGTATATAGGGAACTTCAGGTACGGGCCACTGGGTTTTTGTAGGAAAATGTTTGTACAGAACATGAAACCCTTTTAAATGTGAGGTACTGGTTTTTAAACCTACATATATGTTTAATTATAATAATGAGGATAATAGTATCATTTACTGAGTACCTACTATGTAAGACACTCTTGGCTCTTTGAATCTATGACATAACGCTGGCAATATTTATTTATATTAACTACTTTATAGGAACACAGAGACAAAAACAGTAAAATTTTAAAAATGAAAACATTTTGCCTGGGGCATCATAAACAGCTTTCAAGAAAAGATGATGTTTTAAAGAAAAATAAGATAAAAAGAGGGAGGGAACCGGAAGAGACTCTTAAATACAGAAAACAAACTGAGGGTTGCTGGAAAGGTGCTGAGTAGGGGTTTGGGCTAACTGGATGATGGGTATTGAGGAGGAAACTTGTTGGGATGAAGACTGCATGTTATATGTAAGTGATGAATTACTAAATTCTACCTCTGAAACCATTATTACACTACATGTCAACTAACTTGGATTTAAATAAAATTTAAAAATTTTTTAAAAAAGATGATTTTCTTAGGATTTTCTTTAAGGAAGAACAATAAATACTTAAGTAAAAAGATGAAGTAGTAAAAAGGGAGGAAAATAAAGGTAATAATCTAGATGGAAAGAGCAAAATGCACAAAGGAATTGATTTGCAAACAAGTATATAAATTATTTAAAATGACTGGGCTGCAAAATGAGGAGGTAAGAAAGAGCTAGAAGGATTTTATATATGCAGCTTTCTGGAAATTACTGATAATCATTCTGGATCTACTAAGAAAAAAATAAAAATGGAACAAGCCAAGGAATCGCTCAAAATGAAAAGCCTGAAGAATCAGCCCCAGAAAATGGGCAAAACCGAAGGAAGAGTGACAGCAGAGAATACAGCCACTCACATAATTGGTCTGGCTATATTCAACAAGAAACTAGACACTATATTAGATACTAGAGTTTAGAGAAAATCCATTACTATTTAATCATTTCTACAATTTTAGCTCTATTTCTCCAATCCTTGATTTTTTTGATGCACAATATTTAAGTAAAAAAATTGGATATGGTTTTCTTTTTATTTCTCATTTACTCTTTTTCTATCACAACACTGGTATTTTCTCTAGGAACTAATTTCTAAAATTTCACACTTTTAAAAATTGTGTTCCACATTTCATTCAGCAAAAGCTGTTCTAAGAGGGAAGTTTATAGTAATATAAGCAATAATAAGCTTATTAGGAGAACCAAGAAAAGTCTCAAACAACCTAACCTTCACCTAAGGGAGCTATAAAAAGTACAAACAAAATCCCAAACCAAAAGAAGGAAAGAAATAATAAATATCAGAGCAGAAATAAACAAAATTTAAAAAAATGGAAATGATCACTGAAACCAGGAGCTGGTTCTTTGTAAAGATCAACAGAATTGATAAACATTTAGCCATCCCTTTATGATTAATAACCTTCAACAAAATAGATTTTCAAGAATCACACCTCAACATAATAAAGGTCACATATGAAAAACTCACATCATCCTCAATGGTGAAAAACTGACAGCTTTTGTCCTTTGGTCAGGAAAAACAAAGGATATGCATTCTCATCACTTCTATTCACTATTGTACTGGAAGTCCTACCATAGCAATCAGACAAGAAAAATAATAAAAGGCATCTACATTGGTAAGGAAGAAGTAAAACTTTCACTATTTCCAGATAACATGATACTATATATAGAAATCTAAAAAAGCCCGCCAAAAACAAACAAACAAAAACCTATTAGAATTGAAAACCAAGTTCAGTAAAATAACAGCATAAAAAATCAACATACAGAAATATGATACAATTCTAAACACTGATCATGAAGTAGCAGAAAGAGAAATTAAGAAAACAGTTTCATTTATAATTGCACCAAAAATAATAATATCCCTAGGAATAAACTTAACCAAAGAGGTGAAAGGCCTGTACTTTGAAAACTATAAAGCACTGATGAAAGAAATTGTAGATGACACAAATGGGAAGACTTCCTATGCTCATGAATTGGGAGAACAAATATTATTAAAATGTCCATACTACTCAAAGCAATCTACAGATTTAAAACATCCCTATCAAAATACCAACAACATTTTTCACAGAACTAGAACAAACCATTCTAATATTTGTTTAGAATCATAAAAGATCCTGAATAGCTAAAGTGATCTTGAAAAAGAAGAATAAACCTGGAGTATCACAATCTCAGATTTCAAGATATATTACAAAGTCCTGGTAATCAAAACAGTATGGTATTGGCACAAATACAGATACATAGATCAACAGAACAGAGAGTCCAGATATAAATCCATGATTACATGGTAAATTAATCTCCAACAAAGTAGGCAAGAATATGGAATGGTAAAAATATAGTCTCTTCAACAATGATCTTGGGAAAACTGAAGAGCTAAATGCAAAAGAAAAAACCTGGACCACCTTCTTACACCATGCAGAAAAGTAAACTCAAATTAAAGACTTAGATGTGAGACCTGAAACCATAACAATGCTAGAAAAGAGCACAGATAGTAATTTCTCTGAATCAGTTGTAGCAACATTTTCCTAGCTATATCTTCTGGGACAAGGAAATCAAAAACAAAAATAAACTATTGGGGGATGCCTAGGTGGCTCATTCTGTTAAGCATCCAACTTCAGCTCAGGTCATGGTTCACAAGTTCCAGCCCCAAGCTGGGCTCTGTCCTGAGAGCCCAGAGACAGGAGCCTGCTTCAGATTCTGTGTCTCCCTGTCTCTCTGCCCCTCCCTCACTCATGCTCTCTCTCAAAAATAAATAAGTATTTTAAAAAATAAACTGTTCGGGATGCATTAAAATAAAAGGCTTCCGTATTGCAAAGAAAACAATCAACAAACTAAAAGACAACCTACTGAATGAAGATATTTGCAAATGACATATCCAACAAAGGGTTAGTATCCAAAATATATATAAATATATAAAGAACTTACAAAACTCAACACCAAAAACAAATAATCCAATTAAAGAGTGGATAGAAGATACAGACACTTCTTCAAAGAAGACATACAGATGGCCAACAGATACATGAAAAGATGCTCAGCAGCACACAGGGAAATGCAAATGAAAACTACAATGAGATATCACTTCACACCTGTCAAAATAGCTAAAATTAAAAACAAAAGAAACAAACAGTTTTGGTGAAGATGTGGAGAAAAAGTAAACCTTTTGCACTTTTGGTGGGAGTGCAAACTGCTTCAACTCCTGTAGAAAACAGTATGGATGTTCTTCAAAAATTTAAAAATTGAATTAACATATGCTCCAGTAATTCCACTACTGGGTATTTACCCAAAGAATAAGAAAACACTAATTTGAAAAGACATATGCACCATGCACCCCTATGTTTACTGCAACATTATTTCCAATAGCCAAAATATCAAAGCAACCCACATGCCCATTGACTAATGGATGAATAAAGAACATGTGGTATATAATGGAATACTACTCAGCCATAAAAAAGAATGAAATTTTGCCATTTGCAACAATATGGATGGATCTAGAGGGTATAATTTTATGAGAAATGTCAGTCAGAGAAAGACCAACACCACATGATTTCACTCCTTTGTGAAACTAAAAAATAAGACAAATGAGGGAGAACAATAAAAGACAAACAAAAAAACAGACTCCTACATATAGAGAATAAACTAGTGGCTGCCATAGGGGAAGAGCGTGGGGGATAGTTGAAAAAGGTGAAAGAGATTAGGACTTATCATGATGGGTACGGAGTAATGTACAGAATTGCTGAATCACTACATTGTACACCTGAAACTAATGTAACACTGTGTATTAATGATAACAGAATTAAAAACATCTAAAAAAATATGTTCCACTGATAAATCAATATGCTGATGTTCCTACTAATTTAATTTCATCTTATTTTTTCTTCTATGGTAGTAAAAATAATTTATAATCATGTATTTAATATCATATTTAAGAAACTAGAACTAGATATCAATATTACTTTGTTATAATTTTAATCCTTTAGCATTCACTTTATTATTTATATCTGGAGAAACTTCTCTTAAAAATTCTTTGAAAAATTTTTTTATCTTCAAAATTCTCATTATGATTCAATTTCTTTTCTAGAAGCTTAAATTGAATATTGCTTGCTCTGTATTTTTCTTTATTAGAAGTACTAAGGTCCAGACACAATTCACTTACCTCTGAAAAGAATTAAGTAATAGCAACAATAGGTTCTCTGAGTACAAGAGGGGACTTGAGCTATCTAAACTGTCCTGCAACATTTTAGAAATCGGATTATGATATTTGACAATTTCTGAAAGTATGTGTTTTAGGAAAATAAAATTACTAATTTTAAATGTATCCAGTATCACCTAAATAATACTTAAAATATCCAAATTATCTTTTAATTATATAGAAAAATAAAATGTACAATGTATGAGTGGTTTAAACATTGCTAAGTTCAGCAGAATAAATAGATTATAAGATATTGATTTTCTGATATGAAGTTCAATAAATGGAGGTGATCATTTCTAAAGTTAATAACCAAAACAAATAAGGCCATTATTGAAGGTAAGAAATCTGGCTTAGATACACTGGGTAATTAATGTACTAAGTTATTAAAAAATATCTGTGTGTCTCCTCTGAACTAAGTCTTCATCTTAACAGAAGACATTCAGAAATGTATGCTTCCCTCCCTGGAAAGAATTAAGAGCCTTCTGGTTTACCCTACTTATCTGATCAAGGTGTTAAACAGTTGGGGTTTTCAATTATTATTTTTTTTTTTGTATTTATTTATTTTGAGATAGAGAGAACCTGAGATAGAGAGAACCTGTGAGGTGAGCCAAGGAGAGGAAAAGAGAGAATCCCAAACTGTCAGTGCAAAGCCCAAGGCAGGCCTGATCTCATAAACTGTAAACTGAAATCAAGAGTTGGAGGCTCAACTGACTGAGCCACCGAGGCAGCCCACTATTAGGATGTTTATAACACAACACCTTAAAATATTTCTAAATAATATTTTCTTTGTTCTCTCATCTTACATTATCAAACACATTATTTCTTAGAGTCTCTTTCTAGACATATTCCAAAAAGTTTGCTTATGTGTGCCATGCCTACCTTTTCATCACATATTTTACTATCTTCACTCTTATACCTCCAGTAGTCTGTTCTTAAGATCACTATTGACCTTTATATTGATAATATAATAAGACCTTTAAGCTCTCATTTTACTCAATCATTGTGCATCCCCATGTTGATAATGAACTTCCATTCATACTATACTCAAGTCATTTTCCTCAACTCTATTATAGATAGGGGGGAAAAGTCTCAAAATTTAGTAACAAGACCTTGTAATTCTTAAAATCTGCAGTAAGAAGGAATGAGAACATTCTGGGGACAACACACTGTAATTTCTTAATACATCAAAATTAGGAACCATCTAATACCTACTCCAAAAATAGTCTTGTGATCAGAAGAGGATAAGTTTCATACCATTCAGGTAATGAATATGAAACACCTTGAAATTCATCAGGAAAGGGAAGTAGACTGTAGGGTAGTAAAGTGGTAAACTTCGAAAGGGTTATTCCAGAAAGTTATATTTGAAAGAGGTCTCAATATAGGTCACAATGATGTCCAGTAAATACAAATTGTTTGTTTATGGTTTTAATGTTTACTATAGATGAATATAATTATGCTGAGTATGTAGTGTTTTCCTCTTCAATTACAACTATACAGGTTTAGTCCTTTACATTCTCCTGTGTTTCCTTCATTATCTTCTTCACATTTTCTACTGAAAATTGTGGAACTTCATTCATATCTAAATTATAAATATATATTAAATTCATTAACTTATCTCCTACCCCAATGCAAGCAACATATTTCAAGTCACATTATACCTTGCTTGGACTATTGTAATAACCTCCTTCTTGTTTTCTTTAAATTTGTGCTTACTGTAACTTCAATTAACCATTCTCCAAGCAGCAAGTCAAAAGCATCTCCTTAAAACATAATATAGAACTTGTTATTCTCTTGACACTAGCTCTCTTTACCACACTTGGAAAACATTCCAAGAAGGGGAAGAATCTGCATACTTTGACCGTGGCTTCCTTCTAAATTAATCTTATTTTATTCTATTTTTCCTTTACCCAGTATACTTCAGGTACTCCTGCAATACTTAAATTCCTGAAAGCCAACTATGGGCCTTTCAAATTATGTCTTTCCTCAGCTCAATTAGGGAACACTACCCTAAAACCCCATATTTATTTGCTTAAGACATAGGGTGTTCCGGTGTAAGAACACTAATATAATTTTTCTTGCAGCTAACATTATAATAAGTACAACTTCCTCCTTTAAGAAGTCAACACACCAGCATTCATTATGAGGGTTATAATGAGCACCATGAATATGATAACCTAAACTGCTTATTAAAAGTTCTATTTTGTAGTTACTAAGTTTATAAGTTTTAACTGTTTATTTTTTAGCTATTTTAATTTCCTTCATATTCTTTGGTGATATTATCTAAATAAACACAATAAATCATCATGATGGTTAAAGAGAAGTTCTGAAAGTAACAAACATGCTGTATTTTTTTAACCTACAAATACACATATGTCTTGGACTATGTGTGTACATACTATTGTGTCGCTGTTCATACTTTCTGGATGACAGAACTATGAATTGAAAAAAGAAGACAACGGAACTTCAAGTTCAGATAAAACAAAATAGATTGAAGGACTATGGATGTTATTTGTATACATTTAATACATAAAACCTTTATAATCAAATCTTTTTATCAATTGTTTTTTGTTATAATCGCTTATATAACTTATTATTGTGATTCACTCTACATAAGTATAAATTAATGCCAACCTAATATTAAGAGAACACATATTTCTACTTACAAATGTTTTAATATTTACTTTATGATATTTCAATCAAACTTTGAGAATTATCACAAGAACTCATATATATATACATATTTTCTATCATACCACTTTTACATATATATGTATGTGTATGTATATATGTAAACATATATATCTTACCACTTTTACATATGTTTGTAAACATATATATGTTCTCTATAATACCACTTTTACATATATTCTCTACACAAGCTTTATTTATTTGTTTTTTAAAAACTTTCTGGAAGTTTAATTTAAAGTCAATAGTGACTTAAGCTTAAGTGTTAGCAATTGCCGGACTGAAATCTAATTTATGTATTTGGACAACTGAGGAAAAATATTTAGTTTATACAGAGAAAAAATATTGTAATGACTGCTAACGTTGCAACAATAAGAGCAACATACTTTGTATGCTGTCAAAAAAGATAAAAAAGAGAGCAACATATTTTGAGATCAACTTATTTTTTGCCCAAGTCTCCATTTCATATTATTTAAAAATATATGGAACACCTACATTACTCAGCCTCTAGGCATTTAAAGATAAGAAATAGATATGGCATATGAGATGGAAGGAGAAAAGGGAAAAAGTCTATTTGTGTCTACAACACAAGAAAATGGGATAGTAATGAAATTGAAATGGTTGTCTTTAAATAAATTTTTTACAGTTTTTCTGACTTTGCATAGATAGATCTCAAAAACCTAAGTTTAGAGGGCAAGGAAGGACACTTCTGATTTTATCCAACTGGAAAGAGAAGGTCATTTTGATTGCTGAGAATGTGACAGAGCATAAGCAGAAATTGCCAGCTACCAATAGAGGCTTACTCTTTTAACAGTAGGTTGGGAAACTTGACTTGTCGTTAATATCTTAATTACTGTCATTAATATCTTATCATTAGGATATTAAAATGTAAATACTGAGAACAATGAAACCACAGAGGTCTTAAATAACTTGCTCAGTTTAAGTACTATGTAAAAATAGAGTTATTTTACACCTGGGACCAGGATAGCTCTATGCTAATCTCTGAGCATGCCTCAACGGCTGGTACTGACCACTGGCCAAAGTAAGGATAAGATGCGCTAACTTGAGATTAGTAATTCACTACTAAAACTCCCCTGGAGTTTAGATGCATGGTTTGCACATTACAATTACTTACAGAGTTGGACTTGATAGCTTCTTAACCAATGAGGTAAAAAATCAGCCATAGAAAACTCATGCCTGAGCTCCCTGAAATGGACAAAAGATGAAGTCTAGCTTCTGTGCCTACAAATATTCAGGAATCTTCATGACTGTTTACACTTTCTTTGTCCTCTTGTACTTTATCATTTATATTTATTAAAGCTTCATATGAGCATAAACCTGTGATTTGCTGAGACACCTTTCAGTTTTCCAACCCTGTATAATCAATAGAAGCAATGAATCATGAGAAAAAATAAAAACATAATGTAGTCCTTCTTATTTACTATACAGATTCTTTTCAATTACCTTTGGGAAAATCAACTTAATTTAGAAATTTCTACATTAGCCTGATTTTAAAATACATTATAGTTGTGAACTATTAAGTTGATTAATTCATGATGATGAAATGTATTATTCTTCTCTACAAATATAAAAATGATAGCATACCTAAACTAGGTAAATTACTGAATTATATTCTGAAAAAAGAAGTATGGTTAAACAATACATGTTAAAATGCATTATCCATCTCTCTCTTGAAGTACGAGCTTAACTGAAAAAATTAAAAAGGATTTTTTTCAGAAAACAGACTATTAATTTGGATTTTACATATAAAATTGAGAAAATGTGTAATGTCAATACTTCAGAGAAAAAATATTTCTGAATATTTATCTGTGTAGTGACTCTATTCATTTAGAAAACAATTATACTACTTTTAATGGATTGATAACAGAACAAAAGTTGGAATTATTAGCTTTTTTTGAGAACAGTATTTTTTGATATAAGTAGTAAGACATTTACTTGAATAACTGAAAAAGATAATGGATATAGAGAACAATTATTTGGCAACTACATCTTAATTATCATAAAATTAAATTCTTCAAACATATGATTTAATTAGATTTCTATAACTGCAATGGTAGGCCTAAGCATCTTTACATATTCAGACATTTTATTAGTAATTACAATTTTTTTTTCTAAAGTATCTTTGTTATGACACAAGACATTATGGTGATTCTTCAATCAATTTGCAGAGATAAATTATTATTACGTAGGATATTTTAGTAGCAAAAACTAAGTAATTACAATATCCAACACGTCTTTGATGTAAAAATATGTATGGAATAATAAATGCTTAAAAAATAAATGAATTCAAGAATGAATGAAAACTTCAGGAAAGGAATAGCTTTATTATTTGGCAGAGCATATAAACCTTTAGTTTAGCAACCAGTTTTGAAAGCAGGTTTTAAATAATATATGCTTTAAAAGTTTTGAAAGCAATGCTATAACAAAAATTGAAAAGAATGTCAACCAAAACTGAGAATCAAATCACTTCTATATAAATCCCTAAGCACACTGTTTTTGTTTGTTTGTTTTGTTTTGTTTTTTTTGTTTTTAATGAAACCCTCACAGAATCCCTTTTTTTAGGCTCAATTCTGCTCACGCAAAGGAGACCAAAGTTCTCCAAAGAACAGTAGCCTATGGAATATCCCCTTATTCTGAGCATTCAAAACCAGTTCAGATTCTTTATTCAACTCATTTTATTTGCTACTCCTACTGCTTGTGTGTCTTTTTCCTGTAATAACAACCATCAGTTATCCACTTAATAAAAATTCTACCTTGAGGTCATGTCTAACTCAATGTAATTGAAAATAATTCTCAGTCTATTGGAAATTTCAGCTCAGACAACAATTGCATCCTATGAAGAAGAATGCAATTCCCTCAGGCTCAAGCCCAGAGAAGCCTGAGGCTTAGATACAATGAAGATTTTTTTTCCTGCTTTTTGTATTGTTTCTTGCTAAAATAGCATGCTTGTCTAAGCTGTCTAAATGTGTAGATCGATAGACAGGGAGAAAGGCTTTCACTTGATATGTCACAGAGGTAGACGGCATCAGCTCTAGTCACAGTTCCCTATCTTGGCATATTTGGTTTCAGGGGTATCAGAGCTCACTTGCCTCTTATTGGCAATAAAGAGGAACAAAGGAATTTCAGGCTTATTGGAAAAATAAAAGACTACAGGAAAGTATATATGTATGTGAAAGATTTTTGTCTGCTTTTTCCAGAACTACAGAATTATTCACTTTCATGAATTTGAAGTCTGTATATGAAAAGGGAAAACTTTACATATCACTTATCACAAAATGAATGAGGCATTAACAATGACACCTAGTGGTGCAAGAGTATTGCCACAAAACTTTCATTAAAAATGTAGTCTAAATTAATCTGACACTGTCTTGGTTTAACATGCATGGCCTATTTTATCGTATAGTTCAGTGGAGTTGCACATATACTAAAATGTTTAGTGTAGCCTGCATATGCTTCTCAAAGTGTTATCTGTGCATTGTTTGCATCACAATAACCTAGGGTGCCTGGTTCAAATGCACAATTAATCCTTCAGGGTAAAGGCCAGAAATAGCTATGTTTTAAAAGGTCTGCAGATAATTCAAATATATACAAATGTCTAAAAACTACAGGAATAGGAGAATGACAGAGCAAAGAGCACTTGGACAGAGAAATATGTTATATATAGAGAATGTAATGTACAGTTAACTTCATTCTGAAGTATCATATAGGTCATTTGTGCAAGTGTGTATATGTATATATATTCCTGTTGTCATTTTAAAATATATATATTTATTTTAAGAAAGAGCAAGACAATGCAAGCAGGGGACAGGCAGACAGAGAGAGAAAGAATCCTAAGCAGGCTTCTGACTTGAGCCAAAATAGAGTCGGTTTAGATGCTTCACCGACTGATCCACCAGGGTGCCCCTCTGTTGTCATTTATAACAAGGTGAATAAAAATGAAGTTGGTGTCAATTCAGTCCTTGCGGGGTGTGAACCCCTCTTCATAAAAAAAAGGTAAAAGGATCAAGTTATGTTATAATATTTATGTAAACAATAGATAGGCAAAAGAAGGAGAGACAATATCTAGGTGTAGCATGGGAAAGATTCCCTCTGAATGGTACATTTGAACTAATTTCTGATGACTGATTAGGAGTGTGTCAGATGATGACACATATCAGGAAAACAAAACAAAACAAAACGGGTAGAAGAAAGAGCTTAAACCTGTCAGCAGGCATGGCACATCAAGTAAAAAATAAATCTTGAAAATAAACAAAACGTGATCTGCGAGAGACACAGAGTGATAAAGTAGGCTGAAGCTGCACATTGCAACATGGTTCGATTTTTCTGAATTATGTTCAGTTCTCCAAGCTTTATGGTAAATTTTGTTGAAATGTAGAGATCATTTTATTTGTATAAATACATAAAGATAGAAAGATAGGTAGAGAGAGATAGAGAGAGATAGACAATTAGATGATAGAATCTCCAATACATGGTTTTGTACTAAATAAAATTATTTGGAAAATCACTGGTCTTTACACTGAGAGGTTACTAGACCTAAAGTTTAATGCAAAAGTAATAATGGATGTCCATAAATAACTGATTTTTACCCACATGGCCAATCTTTCTTTTGTTTTGTTTTTTATGTATTTTAATTTTATTTATTTTTAATTAATCTTAGCTAACATATATTGTAATAATGTTTTCAGGAATGGAATCAGTGACTTACATTTCATCACTTACATATAACACCTAGTGCTCATCCTAACAAATGCCCTCCTTAATTCCTGTCACCCATTTTGCCCAGCCCCCTACACATGCTCCTCCAGCAACCCTGTTTGTTCTCTGTATGTAAGAGTCTCTTCTGCTTTGTTTCCCTCTCTGTTTGTATCTTATTTTTTCCCTTCCCCTATCTGTTTTGTTTCTTAAATTCCACATATGAGTGAAATCATGTATTTGTTATCCTCTAACTTAATTTCACTTAGAATAATACACTCTATTTCTATTCACATTGTTGCATATGACAAAATTTCATTCTTTTTTAATCAACGAGTAATATTCCATTGTATATGTATACCACTTCTTTATCTATTCATCAGTTGATGAACTTTTGGGCTCTTTCCATACTTTGGCTATTGTAAATAGTGCAGCTATAAACATTAGGGTGTGTGTGCACCTTTGAATGAGCATTTTTGTATCCTTTGCATAAATACCTAGTAGTGCAATTGCTACATTGTGGGGTAGTTCTATTTTTAATTTTTTGAGGAACCTTCATACTGTTTTCCAGAGTGGCTGCACCAGTGTACATTCCCACCACATTCCCACTAAAAGGCTTTCTTGTTCTCTGCATCCTTGCCAATATCTGTTGTTTCCTGAGTGTTAATTTTAGTCATTTGGACAAGGTATGAGGTGGTATCTCATTGTGGTTTTGATTTGCACTTCCCTGATGATAAGTAATGTTGAGCATCTTTTCATGTGGCTGTTAGCCATCTGGACATCTTCTTTTGGAAATTGTCTATTCATGTCTTTTGCCAATTTCTTCACTGGATTATTTATTTTTTAGGCATTAAGTTTGATATGTTTTTTATAGATTTCAGATACTAACCCTTCATGTGATATGTCATTTGTAAATATCTTCTCCCATTCCATTGATTACTTTTTAGTTTTGCTGATTGTTTCATCCACCGTGCAGAAGAATCTTTATATCTTGATAAGGTCCCAATAGCTCATTTATGCTTTTGTTTCTCTTGCTTTCCGAGACACATCAAGTAAGAAGTTGCAGCAGCTGAGGTCAACAAAGTTGTTGCCTGGTTTCTCCTCTAGGATTTGGATGGCTTTCTGTCATACATTTAAGTCTTTCATCCATTTTGAGTTTATTTTTGTGTATGGTGTAAGGAAGTGGTCCAGGTTCATACTACTGCATTTGTTGTCCAGTTTTCCCAACACCACTTGCTTAAGAGCCTGTTTTTTTTCCATCAGATATTCTTTCCTGCTTTGTCAAAGATTAGTTGGCCACATACCTGTGGGTCCATTTCTGGGTTCTCTAGTCTGCTCTACTGGTCTATGTGTCTGTTTGTGTGCCAGTACCATACTGTCTTGATGATTACAGCTTTTTAATACAACTTGAAGTCCAAAATTATGATGCCTCCAACTTTGGTTTTCTTTTTCAACATTACTTTGACTATTCAAGGTATTTTGCGGTTCCATACAAATTTTAGAATTGTTTGTTCTAGCTCTATGAAGAATGTTGATGTTATTTTGATAGGGATTGCATTCAGTATGTAGATTGCTTTGGGTAGTAAGAATATTTTAACAATATTTGTTCTTCCAACCCATGAGCATGGAATGCTTTTGCATTTCTTTGTGTCTTCTTCAACTTCTTTCATAATCTTTCTATAGTTTTCAGTGTAGCGGTCACTTACCTCTTCATTAGGTTTATTCCTAGGTATTTTATGGGTTTTGGTGCAATTGTAATTGGGATTGATTCCTTGATTTCTCTTTCGGCTACTTCATTATTGATGTATAGAAATGCAACCTACTTCTGTACATTGATTTTATATCCAGTGACTTTGATGAGCTCATGGATCAGTTTTAGCAGTTTTTTGGTAAAATTTTTTGGTTTTCCATGAGCATCATGTTGTGTGTGAAAAGTGAAAATTTGACCTTCTCTTTGGGGATGTGGATGCCTTTTATTTCTGTTTGTTGCCTGATTGCTGAGGCTGAGACTTCCAACACTATGTTGAATAACAGTGGTGAGAGTGAATATCCCTGTCATGTTCCCCACCCCAGGGGGAAAGCTTTCAATTTTCCCCATTGAGGATGATATTAGTTATGGGTTTTTAGTATATGGCCTTTATGATCTTGAGGTATGTTCTTTCTATACCTACTTTCCTGAGGGTTTTTATCAAGAAAGGATGCTGTATTTTGTCAAATGTTTGTTTTGTTTCTAAACAGCTTTTATTGAGGTATAATTATACAAAAACTGGACATATTTAATGCACACAATTAGATGAGTTTTGAGATATCCATACACTAGAGCAATCATCACTATCATCAAGGTAATAAACATATCCATCATCTCCAAAAATTTCCTCTGGCCTCTGTCATTTTTTCCTTTCCTTTCCTCTCCTCTCCTTTCATCTCCTCTCCTCTCCTCCCTCTCTTCCTTCTTTCCTTCCTTCCATCCTTCCTTCCTTCCTTTCTTTTTTTGTGGTAAGAACACTTTACAGGAGATCATTCCTCTTAACAAATTTCTAAGTGTACAATACTAAATTTTAATTATGTTAATTATATACACACTATTCTACAGGAGGTCTTTAGAATTTATTCATCATGTATAACTAAAACTTTATATCTGTGGAACAACTCCCTATTTCCAATTCTCCCCAGCTCCTGGCAACCAACATTCTAATGACTGCTTCTATGATTTTGATTCTTTCAGTTACCTTATATAAGTGAATCATCAGTGCCTTTCCTTTTAGGACAACTTAATTCACTTAGCATAAGGACTTCTAGGTTCATCCATGCTGTTGCATATGACAGGATTTCCTTCTTTTTTTAAGTCTGAATAATATTCCATTGTATGTATATACCAAATTTTCTTTATCCAATCATCCGTGGATGGGCATTTAGCTGTTTTCAATGTCTTGGGCTATGGTGAATAATGCTGCTATAAACATGAGAGTGCAAATATCTCTCAAGGAGCAGAAAATGTAATTGAAGAAATAATGGCTGGAAATGCCCCTAATCTGGAGAAAGAAACAGGCATCCAAATCAAGGAAGCATGAAGAATCCTAAGATGAATCCCAAAAGATTCACACTTCATTTCACCATCACTCATTCAATTACCATCACTCATTTACCTGCATCTGTGATCAAAAACTTTGCCTTCTTTTATGTTATTCTGTATTAATGATCCAAACTAACAAGAGCCAAATCTTCTACTATTGTTATACTGATGTCTTCACTAATCATCCCTCTTTCTTTGGCATCGCTATTTTCTCATTCTATTAGATCATTCTCATTATTATACCAATATGAGGTAATTTTCCTCANTTTATTCCATTTCCTGAAGTCACCACTCTAAATCTCTACTTTTCTTCACTATAAAATTAAAGAAAGGTGTTTTCACTGCTTACCTGATTTTTATTTCCTTCCAGTTTACTTTTGAACCCATTCCAAACAAGTTGTTTCATCCTGCTAATAAATGATGGAGACTTGGTGCAGCTGTGTAGATATTGAATGTGATAGATTCTTTATATATTTAAAAAGGTAAAGATATTTGGGGTGGGGATTTTAAGAATGTGAAGATCAAAAATGCGAGATACAGCTAAAACCCAAGCCATACTCAAGACTTACATTTTCAGTATTCACTAAGGACTTCCCACCCCAGGATATGCATCTTTTTGCCTGATGCCTTTCTCTGAAGGATAATTACAGAGCACTGAGAGCAGCCTTCATTCAATGTCCTACTGGAGATGATATACAAATCCCCCAATTATCTCTTTTATAAGTGTGATAACTCTAAAAAACATTTTCTATTCCATTTCTCATGGTTTTCCTGTAGAGACAGTTCCTAAAGCTGGCTTTCAAACTCAGATTTTTATTTGCTGCCTTCCTTCAGATGGTCTTATTCCCTTACTCTTTGCTAGTGATTAGTATACATTTCAAATAGATTCTTGCACTCAAATCCTTGTCTTGGAAGTCTATTTCTGGGAAAACTTACACAAAGATATATTGTGCTCTTAGGTTTTGAGAACTAGAGAGAATAGGTGAAAAGACTGAATCTTCAAAATTGAGTTTACTATCACAAGCAGAATTAAAACAAATAAAATGTTAGGGGCACTTGGGTGGCTCGGTTGGTTAAGCATTTGACTTCAGCTCAGGTCATGAGCTCATGGTTTGTGGGTTCGAGCGCTGCGTCAGGCTCTGTGCTGACTGCCAGCTCAAAGCCTGGAGCCTACTTCAGATTCTGTGTCTCCCTCTCTCTCTGACCCTCCCCTGCTCACTCTCTTTCTCTCAGAAATAAATAAAAACATTTAAAAAAATTTTTTTAACAAATAAAATGCTACACGAAAATTCATCCATGTACTGGCAGCTGAAGAGCATACATTGCACAAATTATATCTGCATTTTAAACATTATAGTAAACATCACAGGGGATAAGTATTGGACCCTGAGGGAGTCTCCATGTGAAGTTCCTCGGGGTACAGAATAACTTGAATTCCTATGATAGTAGGACAGCAATATCTCCAATATTTTTAGGGTAGAAACAGTCACTTTACTCACTTTACTTGTTGCATGCTGCTACAGACAGACTGAGCTATATGAAGCACTCTTAGATTAAACAAAGTCTGAGAAGGCTGGGAAAAGTCTTGCCAAAGGTTTAAAATTGTGTGCTTATCATGAGTATAGACTGACAGTGTTGACAGCTCCAGATCTTGTATGGGAAATCTATTTATTTTAACCTCAGCTGTCATTGCCTAGTCAGCCACTTCTCTGCTGCTATAAACTCTCACTTTTTGTTAGATATCTAGACTGGCAAGTGAAAAAAAATGAGATTTAGATTTTTCAATGAAATAATGAAAGTTCAAAGCTTGCACTGGCAGCTTTGTTTCTGAAGAATTTTCTGCTGCTAGATTTGGGGAGAGAACTGAGTTCATAATAAAGCTGGTGGGGAAAACACCACACACACACACACCCACACCCACATCCAACTACACACACACACACACACACACACACACACACAATGATATGTATTAGCAGTCATCACTTGTTTTCTAATATCTAGACACATTTGGTACTAATTCTTGGTCTTTGTTATTTGATGATTTCCACATACCTCTAGGCAACTTCAGTTTAATAAAAAGATATTTATATCATAATCTAAAAAATGGAGGATGAATAATAACAAACAATAAATATTTAGATTTTTTAATATCAATTCACTAAAATAACACTATGAATNACACACACACACACACACACACACACACACACACACACACACACACACACACACAATGATATGTATTAGCAGTCATCACTTGTTTTCTAATATCTAGACACATTTGGTACTAATTCTTGGTCTTTGTTATTTGATGATTTCCACATACCTCTAGGCAACTTCAGTTTAATAAAAAGATATTTATATCATAATCTAAAAAATGGAGGATGAATAATAACAAACAATAAATATTTAGATTTTTTAATATCAATTCACTAAAATAACACTATGAATAAAGATATATTTGATACTTGAGATTGCAACTGATTAGAAAATAAGCAATTTCAATAAAAAGGTTAAAGGAGCCATTATAAAAGGTTAAAGGAGCCATTATAAACTTATTTTGTGCATAACCTCTAAATTAAACAAAGATTTTATTTTCCCAAAGCTATAAGGTGTTCATATTTCAAAATGTAACTGTGTGGTAAAAATAAGGAAGTGAAAAATAAAGGTAGTTATGAATATGTATATATATATATACATATATATATAAAAGTATGAGTTTTGAGTTAAATTGTCCCCTTGAAAATTGCCAATTCACAAATTAAGAAATAAAGGAGATTCAAAGGGAGCCTGGCACATGTTATATTAGAAGCTATGTTAAAATAATTAAAATATTAGGAGTTAACAAACCCAAGTTTTACCTGGAAATTTAAAAACATATTAATTATAACTTTTTGGAAAAAAGGATTATTTATAATAAATACAAAACCTATTTAACAAAAGCTTTCAAAGGTGGTATTTTAAAAATGTAGGAAATTGGGGCACCCGGGTGGCTTAGTCGGTTGAGCGTCCGACTTTCGCTTAGGTCATGATCTCGCGGTTCGTGGGTTCGAGCCCCGCGTCGGGCTCTGTGCTGACTGCCAGCTCAGAGCCTGGAGCCTGTTTCAGTCTGTGACTCCCTCTCTCTCTGACCCTCCCCTGCTCACCCTGTCTCTCTCTTTCTCTTTCTCCTAGAAATAAATAAAACATTAAAAAAAATAAAATAAAAAATAAAAATGTAGGAAATTAACAAGAGTCAAAATGATTTACCCTTCCTTCCTTCTTCCTTTTCTTTTTTCCTTCCTTTTCCTCCCTCCCTCCTTCCTTCTCTCCCTCTTTCTTTTTTTTTCTTCCTTGTTTTCTTATCTATAACATAAATAGCTCTAAGAAGTAGGTGATTTCAATAATTAGCACCAGTGATCTGTATTTGTTTTGAGTGTCTATTCACTGACAAAATCAATATCTCATCTGACCTCCTTAGAGTAAAATGTCAATACTTGCCCCTGTTTATCAACAGATAGAGAAGCTGAGCTGCTTCATAATGAGTGAAACTAATTCTGGGGAACTCTCCCTAGTTATGCCATGTTGTTTGATACATAGGCATAATGTGATATAGGCTAGAAATGAAAAGCAGCTGATGGATAGATATATGGGCAGAGATACTTTCCAGGGTATCCAAAGTACTCAGGAAAAGCTCTTCACACATCTGGATACCCAATACATCCACAGGAGAATGAAAAAAACGAAAGTGGAAATAAATCTATTCATCACTAACCTGTGTACACCAAAATTTTTACTGACTCAATATTCTATCTGGGTTCACAAACAACATCAATTTGCTTTTTGAAAAACCTGAAGGCATGTGGAGATTATATTATATTGTTTATCATACTGTTTATATTATATGTTATTTATGTTATGTTAAGTTATGTTATGTTATGTTATATTTATTATATTGTTTCATTTTGTCTCATAATTAATGTGTTTGGTTTTGGTCTCTTTATATGTTAGTTCAAAGCTAAATCTACTTGATCCCAAAATGATTTACATTAATAAAATTACTGAAGGCCAAATTAATTACAATGGTTATGAGGTCCATTGTCAATCTAGGATTACTAGACCACCCAGTCCTACCACAATAGGCACTGCTGGAGATCCTGCTGTAGCTATCACTGAATTATCACCTAGCAAATGGTTTAACCAAAACCTGACAGCGATTATGCATAAGATGAGTCGCCCTCAGTTTATTTTACAAACTTTGTGGGTTACAGTTGATATATTTCCCCAGGATTCTATATCAAAATTGTTATTGAATCTTTCTACGTCAGTATTTCTTCAATGCCTATTCTAGCAATAGTAAATATAATACATGCATCCATATATGTGTGTAACTCAATAATACTTTTCAAACAGCACAAAGTCTCCACTCTCAGGAAATAAGTAGGCTATAAATGAAGTTAGTTAGAAGTATTACTAATTTTTTAGTGGAAATAAATACCTCTTAATTCATTATGTTGAATATTTTATGTAGGGTCAGCCATGAAATGTTAATACAAACATATTTACTATCTATGAAAAACAAATATCAAAAATGCATCTTTCAAAAAATAACAAAGGCACAAACTGAGCAAATAAACTTTGCTTTAAGTTAAATATGCACAAGTAAGATAATGGGCAAAAACTACTTCCACAAACTCCAAATGTGATAGATCTGTCTTGTTAAATATTTCTTAAGCAATTTTTAATTGACAACATATGTTAAACATCACAGAGCAATGTGTGTGAAGCTCTTTGCATCTGTCAGAGCTTCTTAGAGGTAATCCCTCTTTAATACATTTGCTTCTTTTTTATTGTAGTGTGCTTTGTTCCTGTGTGTCAGATTCCAATATTGGTATTTTATGAGAAGTAGGTAAATACAATTTTGGCAACTCTAAAGGAAGTGATCCTAAAAGTATATTTTTAAAAACAATGATTCATAAATTGATAGCTATTAGAATTGAGAATAAATCATTAATTTTACAAAAGTATTCAGTTGCTAAATCCAAATAATGATTTAGGTAAGATGCATGCAAAATCCTACTTAAACTTGTATCGGCCCACACATAATGAAGAACTTAAGTTACTGAGGGGAAACTCAATGATTAGTGTTAGTTTTATTTCTATTAACTGATAGCAAAGCAGTTCCAAATTTGACTTTATGTCTCATGTGTTCCATGTGTAACAGTATTCAATTAGATCTCTTAAGGCATTTTATAAAAATTTTTGTTAATTAATAATGCACAAATCTATGAATTTATTAGAAACCAATATACCTTTCCTTTTGTCTTCCGCAGTTTGGCCTCCATGCAACACCCTTTTTCCTTTCACATAGTAGAATTGAATTGAATTGGAAGAACTGAAGTAGAATTGATGTCCTGCTGAAGAAAAACATCACTAAATGACACTGTACATATACTATTCTACTCAAAGGTGTTCTGGTTATGTCCTCAGCACAGAAAGGTTTTGCCAACATCAATAGCCTAAGAGGTTTTTTATCTGTCATTCCTCAATTTCTAACTCATCAGTCAACCTCTGTCTCATTACCACTGCACTGTGTTTTCTCTCTAGGTCACTGCAATTATTTCAAAATTATGTAAAACTATTCCAAACACCCTCTCTTTCCTTGTATCCCTCTGTCATAATTATATTAATTCAACAATGTCTGTCCAACTGTCTATTTGTCCCTTTTGCATTTCATCTTCTTCTCTAACCCTTGTTTCCTCTTATTCCTGATAAGGTATTTGTTTAGATACATTCCAGTGGCTATGTAGAACACAACCATTTCAGCCAGCTGGATGGCATATGGAACATGGTAATTGAGTGTATTTCATTCTAGATGGTTGCAACAGGAGCAGTTGCTCCTCTCTTAAGATTATTTGCATTTTCAATATAGCCAAAGGCAGTGGATGGTATGAAGAGATAGGGGATAGAGAAAGGTTGAAATGCCTACCATGGAAACATGCTTGTTGGGTCGGGAAAAAAAGAAACCCGTTGAGTACCTATATAACACAAGTATAATAGGTGAAAAATAGATGAGTTCTACATGAGCAAATGAAAAAAAATGTGTATCATGAATTTTCTGAAATATTTTTCTTGAACTTGACTGTCTTGAACTTGACTTTTCTTGAAGTTGGCTTAGTACGTCTGTTAGACAATCAGTTCATTTTAGATCAGCTCAGTGCAGTCTAGGCATTTATTAATACATCATTGCTTGTTAGTTGAATGGAAATATATGAGTCATTCAATGCTTTCATTCATTTAGTATTTTTTTAAAATACTGGATATCAAAATATAGATTCTTGCTTAAAACAGTATACTTTTATTATATGTATTTCATTTACATTTCAATTATTTGCAAATACAATTATATCATGAACAACTGACTTAAAATGAAATATTAGATTTTTCATCTTTCAAAGTAAAACTGTTATTTTATTTGATTTCTGAAACTACCATTCACATCATACAGGAATTTTATGTATCTCTCCTTCACATTACAAAAAAAAGAAAAGAAAAGGGTTAAATTTTATCATTCAGAATTTTATTTCTTTGAAACTGAGTATAGGCTCTCCTAGTATGTTGTTAGCTTTATAGTTGTATCAAGTGAAACTAAAATAGTGTATTTTGCATAGAAACATTAATATTCAGCACAATGAGTAGAATCTGTAAGAAAAATAATACCCACAATAATAAAAGTTAATTTTGATTAAACCTGCTGTAAAATATTCTACACTTTTGGAAAATCCAGTGTTTCTAAAGGATTATATTCCAAAGTAAGTATATATCCTTGAATGACTGAAAAAATCTAAAATTCAAGTTCAGTATGAAGTAGCATATCCATTCTTTCTATCACACTTTTTGTTTGTTTGCTTGCTTTTGGTTTACCCAAAAGAGAGTACACCACTATGAGATATTATTAGGACACATATTAATCTGTAGCGAAGTGAAACTGTAATGTATTGTAGTTTTAAAAGCCCAAGAAGACCTATGTAAGTTTGGCTGTGGAGGAGAGAGAAGAGATACCTGACTACAGCACCGAAGGCTATTCCAAACATAACTGGGACAATATTAACCAGGATAGCTTCCCATCTAGTAGAATGACTCAGCTAACCTCTGGACCTGGCTGCCACCTCTTAGAGACTCTCTAATCTCATTCTGTCTTCTGCCTGTCAACTGTTCATACACATGTCATTTACACTTGTGTAATACAAGTGTACGGGAGCCATCTTAAGGCCAGTTCCAGCACTGTGTGATGTTTAAGAGAAGCATAAATTCAACATTAAGCCTTTGAAAAGCACTGCAGTAATTTAATGTCGATTTCTGTCAGATGAATAAGGTGCTGCAGTAGAAAAAGAAACACATCTCTCTTCACTGTTGTACTTTTTCTAACATTACTCATTCACCTTCCATTTCCTCTTTCCTACTCTATATACTCTACTTCCTCAATTTCTCTTTTTTCACACCTTTTAATCTGCCACTTTCTCAAATGTACTGATGTATGGTTTGTTCTATCATTACCCTGTTTATTGAAAGCTAAGCTGTTTCTCAGAAAAAGAAAAACATCCTTCCTCTTTAGAAATTGGGGGAAGGGGGACGCCAGGGTGGCTCAGTCAGTTAAGTCTCTGCCTTCTGTTCAGGTCATGGTCTCATGGTTTGTGTGCTCAACCTCATCTTAAGCTCTGTGCTGACAGCTCAGAGCCTGGAACCTCCTTCAGATTCTGTGTCTCCCCCTCTCTCTGCCCCTCCCATTCTCATGCTATGTCTCTCTCTGTCTCTCAATAATAAATAAAAACATTAAAACATTTTTAAAAAAAGAAATTGGGGGAGAGGATGGATCTGAAATATTTAAAATGTATCGCAGTGGGCTGTTTAATTTTGGGACTTCATGCCCCTTCCAATCCAGGGAGCAATAATTATTTTTTCCTTTATTTACAAAATGTTTATTGATCTACATAAATTGCTTTCACTTGAAATTATGGCTACAATTAAATGGTAAAATAATATATAAAGTATAATCTTCTGTTTAAAAATGTACGAAAATGTTTTTGTTTCATTGTTTTTCCAGTTTTATTAAGATATAATTGATATAAAACATTAGGTGGATTCAAGGTGAACAACATGACATACTTCTATATTATAAAACCTTTACCACAGTAAGATTAGCTAACACCTCCTTTACATAATTACACTTTGGCATTGTTGTTATGGTAAGAACATTTAAGCATCCTGGTCAAAGGGCACACATTCCCAATTATAAGATAAACAAATTCTAAGGATCTAATATATAGCAGAGTGACTATAAATATTTCTTCCTTTTCCACCTGGCCTAGACCTACTTTTTCTTTTATCTCTTTGTAAAGCCATTGAACACAATTCTATCTGACTTGTTCTGATTTTTCTCTTTTTTTTTTTTTTTTTTTAAGAAAAAGTTGTTGTTGGATACTTTGGAGAAGTCCTAGAGAAAAGAAAATGCTAAATGTTCAATCCACCTGTCTGAATTTCTAGTGTGTACATATGGAGTAGTGCTGTCCTGGGAAGCAGTGCTACAAATTTACTTGCACACAGAATTGTGTACATAAAGTGTAGTTCTTTAATGTTGCATAGAGCAAAATTCCTAATGGAAATTCAAACTGAGTGCATATTAAAAAATCTTTACATGACCTCTTCTACCACCTAATTTAGTCCTAATTCCGTCACTTATTATTTATTTATTTATTCATTTATTTATTTATTTATTTATTTATCTCATGTTTCCTGTCCCCTTCTAGGTCCTTTTAGCTGGACTAAGAATCAAACTGACATGAGATAGTTTACCAGGTGAAAACAGTGAAAATAAAAACAGCAGACATTTGGTAATCAGATGTCGCTCTACCATAAAGATGAATGACTCAGATAAAATTTATTTCTGCAAATAATCCTGAATAACACCCCTAATTTTAGTTTTTCTATGTATTTTTGCAAGTGGCAAAATTTCATTTGAACCTATGAAGCCTCAACTGCCTTCAGCTCAAAATAATCTTTTAGCCAAAGTCACCCATTTTGGGGTCAATTGTCCTTGGCTCCCATATATTATAAAAACAAATGTTAAAGAAAATAGAGACAAACAACAAAATTGAGTGGGGATATATATTTTATATTTATGTCCACTTCTTCTCAGAGCATTTGAGAAGTGGATATAATTTAATTTTATTCTCAACGTCACTATTTCCTCCAACACTGAATTAAAATGAGGAGACATACAGTTGAATACCAACAGTGTTGTCTGAATAAATAATGTCTGGATTGACCTTCAGTCAAATTTTTTTTTAAATTTAGTAGCAGTGGCCTTTTTACTCCAAGCAAAATTTTNTCCATTTTGGTTTATAGTATTTTTAACAATAATTTTAATAATAATTACATATGTAATATATTATTTATATATAGTTTTTAACAATAATAATTTATGTGTCTGCAACATGAATCTTCAACTGTAAAAAAGAGAAAAAAGAAATCTTTAAAATATCTATCTACCACACAGACCATATTTCATACCATTAATATTATATACTACCCAAGAGAGGTCTTAGGTTCATTTGCTTTCCTACAGCAAACAGATTTGTTTTCATCTATGTTATTCTACTACTTTTACAAATTTCTCAGTAATATATTATATTCCTGGTATTCATTGCAATTCAGTCAACTTTAAATTCTATGTTTGCTAAAAAATTGAACTCAAATAGATTAAAAAGTAAAAACATTAATCTGTACAATTTACTAAAATAACGATTGGCCTACTAGCTGGGCCCTTGTGCTTTCTTAGCAAATCATGGGAAAATACTGATGACTTTATCCACTATTTGATAATCAGTTTTTATAACAAATAACAGTTAGAAATAAAACGGCTGATTATCAACCCTAATTATTACTTATGCCTTGGTTTCTATACTTTCTCTTTTAGCTGCTTATGTAAAATCACTTCTATCACTTGTTTATGCCATCTACAATCCTATGGAAATCTATTCATTATTTATATTTTCAACACTAGACAGTTTTAGCAATTATATTATTATTTACTTCATCCTATCAAAAGTTAGTCAATAACACAATTATTACATTACAGAAGTATAAATTTATTAATGGAAAACACTTTAACCTTTAACACTTTAACCTGGATGACAGATTCTCAACCTTGGATTCATATTGGAATCTCCTGGGGAGTTCTCATAAACACCAAAGACCTGGTCCCATCAGAAATGTCTGGAGTTGTTCTAGAAAGCAATTAATGAATAAAATGCTTATATTGTAAATTGTTTTTTTAAAAATATTTTTTAATGTTTATTTTTGAGAGAGACAAAGACAGAGTACAAGCAGGGGAGGGGCAGAGAGAGAAGGAGGCACAGAATCAGAAGCAATCTTCAGGCTCTGAGTTGTTAGCTCAGAGCCGGACACGGGGCTCAAACTCACAAAATGCAAGATCATGACCTGAGCTGGTTGGATGCTCAGCCAACTGAGCCAACAAGGCAGCCCTTGTACTGCAAATTCTAAGGGAACAATTATTACTAAAAACATAAGGGGGTTCTATGAATATAGTAATGAACTACATAATTTTTTTATATCTTTTTTCATCATACTTTCATCTAAATCTACCTAGCCATCTATCAACCACTTGATACCCTGGCAGAAAAAAAACAAACAAACAAACCAAACCAAACCAAAGCAACAAACCATGCATCATTCACTGAAAAATGATTTGATTGGCTGGCCTTTAAAATATGTTAAAAATGCAGCCTATTGTTTACATGAACTTACTTTTATTTTATATACTTGGGTTATCTTCTTTTAAAATATATAGGTCACCAAAGGAATTTGAGTAACACAAGAAGAGATGGAAGAAGATGACAATGTGTTAAATATATTATAATCAATAATTAAAGAAGGACAAATGGAATTAAATTAGCAAATATTTTTATTATTTTATTTTATTTAAAGTTTATTTATTTATTCTGTAAGAGACAGACCGCAGGAGAGAGAGAGAGAGAAAGAGAGAGAGAGATCGAGAATCCCAAGCAGGCTCCATGCTATCAGTGTAGAGCCCAACATGGGGCTCCATCCCACAAACTTCAAGATCATGACCTAAGCCAAGATCAAGAGCCAGTAGCTTAACAGATGCCCTAAATTAGCAAATATTTTTCAAAGACAATACTTAATGCTTGCAAAGATAAAGGATTGTACATGGTCATAAAAGGATGGTGGGAGTATAAAACAGTGGACAACTCTTTTATCAATAAACTTAATAAAATATCTAAAATTGTATCTTTTCATTCAAAACCTGTAATTTATAATTTAGGATAAAAAATTCTAAAATTATAAATGAAAGAGAATAAAACAAAACAAATCTTAAAGGTAAACATGTTGGTAAAAATATTGTTTATCATATCTAAGTTTGGGAACTAATTAAATACCCAAAGACAAAATAAAAACATTGATATATTTACTCAAAGTGTAATGTGTCTGTTACTATCAATCTTAATAAGAAAATGCTTATATTTTATTCTTAGAAGTAAAAATAAAGACAGAAAATTGTATGTATAACTGTATAACAAGTATGTGAAGATATATAAACACTATGCATAGAGAAAATGAAGAAAATATTTAAATTTTCTTTACAATTTTTACAAAAAATTTTGTCCCTAGATATAAGACTGTTTATTTTTTATTGTCCTTTCTCACTCTTTAGACTTGTTAAGAGTTGTAAAATGTTCATCTTTACCTTTATAATAAGAGTAAAAATAAGAAAGTAATTATGTTATCTTAAAGAAATAATACTGAATGTAAAGATACATTTCCTTAGAGATCTTAATTTTCCATATCTACTGTTTCTGTTGAAACTTCTGCAATGACAGTGTTATTCCCCAAAGATGACAAAATGTATAAGAACTAGTGGTAAAGTTACAGGAAGAAAAGAGGATTGAATGCTTCTTGAAATACATTTCATAAAAATATGACTATATAGTTTATCATCTAATTTTATGGTTTAGGGTAGAATGGATACTAGTAGTAAAGATTCTGGGACTATGGCTAAAATAGGATTGTCTTAGGCAAGTTTTAATGTTCACTTTACATGTGAACCCAAATAATGGCGGAAACATCAAAAAAAATCATTAAACATGCTGTTGGTTGTGTGTTTATATTTTCTTCCTTTGTTCATTTGCAACCACACATTTCTGTTTAACTTCAAAACAACCACTTCCTATAATAAAAATATATTATTTTAATGGGTGAGGTAAAAATTATTTCTCTGATAATTCACATGAAATAGTTTTTTGTGTTTGCAGAACCCTGGTTGCTCTTCTTATATCATTTTGTCATTTTGCATTGTTTACCTCATACTTGATCATACTTCTCACAATTAAGTCACGTCTTATTTTTACATAATGTTATATCTCTTGAAATTTATAGTAGAAATTTCTGAAAAGTTCTGTAAGAACAAGAAAGGACACTTTCACAGTGCCCTGGTGGCTCAGTTGCTTAAGTGTCTGACTTGTTTTCGGCTCAGGTCATGATCTGATGGTTCATGAATTCAAGCACCCGCATCAGGCTCAGCACTGATGGCATGGAGCCTGCTTTGGATTCTGTCTCCCTCTTTCTCTGCCCTCCCCACCCCCCAAAATAAATAAATACACTTTTTTTTAAAAAATGCCTTTTAAAAAAAAGAACAAGAAAGGACACTTTATATTTCATCAATGATGTGAAACACTGAAATATTTAGAAACACTCTTAAAGATGTATTATATCATAGTGAGGTGGACCGAAAAAGCAGTATAATTCTGACCTTGTCTTTGGTTATCAAAACTGAAAGTTTAACTTGCAAACTTGATGCAAAAGCATCAAGCAGGATGCCAACTTAACAAGCATTATTGCTAGGATTTTCTCAGGAATGAAAATACAATGAATGAAAAACCCAACTTACATTGCGTTTCAATAAAGTTTAGCTTTCTTGTAAAATCTGTTCTCTGGGGGCATTTTACTCTGTTTAAATTATAATAGTTTGACTGCTGACTATTACTGCAGCAACTTTTAAAATTGTATGTGTTGCTATAAATTGCCCATGAGTCAGATTCATTGCAAGGTGAGGAAGGGCATTCTGAATGCCCTATCTGTTTTTCTCATCTAATCCAAACCTTAAATAAAACAAGCACTTGTGCACTTTACTTGCTGCATCCAGCTTAAAACAAAATGCCTACCACTAATTTCTTCAAGAAAAGAAAAAAAAAAGCAAGAGAAAAACATGTTTTAATTTTTCAGGATTAGCTAGCATTTTATATAACCTTGTAGAAAGTGTTCTGATTAGCATTGACCTTCCTTTTCACATGGAGAATTGTGCTAGCCAGGTAGGAAATGAAGTCTCAAAGGTAAAGTAACAGGTCAGTAAAGTCAAGTATTTAATCAGATAATGGAAGCCTATGTCATTAATAAGTGTGTCATTTGCTTCAATAAAGGCATCACTTTAAGAAATCAAATCATTCATTTAATACTCTGCATAACTCCCATTATCCCACCCCACAAACTCTTCTTTGATTACCCACTCACTTTAACTGTTCCTTCCTCTAAACTCTTACAACACTACTATATTCATTCCTCATTTTGACTTTAAGTAGAAATTCTATCGAATAAGCATGTATACACGTTAACATATGCTTAGTTTGCCTAGCCAGATTAAAAGTCTCTTTGGGAGTGTAAATACATCTTATTGCCAAGTCTCAAGAAAACAGAGATTTCTAAGTTGCCTAATAGTCTTACTAGCACCAAATGGATCTAAGTGGATATGATGAACAAAGAAACTTTCAATGGAGTATGTAATACTATATTCCTGAAATAATTGAAACTTATGCAATTATAATTATACAAATAGTAATATTTTGTCAGCTTATTATTAAACCAGGTAGTTGTTTAAACATTGATGAGTGAATGAATGAATGAATGAATGAAATGGAACATAATTTAACTATCACTCTTATCATTATTGCATATGGCCAGCAAAAATTAACAGAACACAATTCTGAATGTTTTGAGATTAAGAATGCATTTTTTCATCTTTCTAAATTTACAGACTCTAGGGCAGTGTCTGTATATAATGAGAACACAGTGCAATAGAAAAAACACAGAATTTAAGGCAAAAAATATTTTGGTTTTGACTTCTGTTTTGTGGTCTGTTGTTGGACGGATCATGTTACCTCTCACATTGTTAAAGTAAACAAAATACATTCTTACTATTCTTGTAGCCCTGAATTATATGAATTCCCTAACAGATTTCTTTACATGTCAGCCTCATTCTCTTTGTATCAAAGGCCACATTTGGATCCATCTTAAAGGAATATGACATTAAAGTTAAGCTTGCTTTTGTCCCAACACTGACAGACTAACAAAAACATGCTTGAAATAATGAATAGATTTGTTTTCTCTAGTATTCTGTGACATATCACTAATGTTGACCCATCCTGTCTCCTTTGTTTCCTGTTTTGAAAACTATTTTGTTATCTGGCTCCATATTCATCTATCACTTGCTGGCTCTGTTGCTGAAATTTACATTCAAGTTATGTTAGCCTTGAGTTCAAGGTTCATCATTGATATGTGGTCAATTCTCATACACCAATTCTTTTATGGTTATCAGACCTTGATTTCCCATTCAAGGATATTGATTGTTATAAACTTTATTCCGGGATTATGTGTGTTTTCTTTTTTATTCACAGGGTAAATTTTATTTTTATTCACAGAGAAATATTCACAGAGTAAATCAAGTACCAATAGAATTGAACTTTCCCATGTCCCCATGATTTTAGAACTCTCTTCTAATGTTTATCTCAGTGTCTATCCCAAAAACTCCAAAAATATACAGATTTTTATCAAATTTATGATTTTCAACAAAATAATTACATATATGTATATATTATGTTAATTTATGCATATACTTATATAATATTTATGTATAAATATCTGTTCATGCATACATTGATGTATATGTAAACTTATATTAATGAGAATGATTTTTATATATGGATTGCTAACTAAGTCTCTTACTTTTATTATGGATTTTACTTATAAATGGAGAAGCCCAAGTTACCTATGGAATGTTTAGCTAATGGGACTTTATATATAAAATATAATTTTCCCTACACTTTGTCTAATTCTAAGGAAGAACGGATTAAAAATTCTGATTTTTAGTGTGTTATCAAGACAACTCAAATGCAAACATACTCTGGTTTTGTTTGGTTTTATTTTAAACAAAACATTTCCTATCTTACAGATATAATAAAAATGTAAAGGGACTTATATTGTTAAAAACAAGACAGCAGGTCCCAAATGGACTCAATTATGTCAAGTCCCAAGTCAGCAAACTGATAGTTAAAGTTTCTGCTCTCCCAGTAATGGAACCTTAAACCAGTCAATCAAGAATCACCTGAACAGCACAAGTTAGGTAATCTGCCCAATAGGTCTCTGCCATCCCATAGAGGATAGTAGACTGACAATAACCAACTCATATTTTTGCCTAATACTAATTCTTTCTTCTCATTGTCTTCTCCCACTCCTTTTGCAAAAGTGTTTCATTTTTGTACAGCTTCTTGAAACTCCTTTCTTTTGTTAGGTTGAATGCTGATCAATTCAAATCAATTTTTGCTCAAATAAACTCTTAAAATTTTTACTATCCCTTGGTTTATCTTTTAGCTATAACTGAAATATTTGCTGATATAGAGTTTATGAACCACTTTCACATGCTCTAACTCATTAGATTTTGACCATAATTGTGGTAAGTAGAGTAATAAAATGTAATTATATTAAAATTGTGAGGCAACCAAGAGGTTAAGTAGGCCAGCATCCAAAAACCTGTTAATAAAGAACCTGGAATTAATATGAGTGATCCAGTTCCAGAACTATTGCTGTTTTAGTTAAAAATACTATAATATTATTAGAATGGCATGCATAACTATAGATACACATTAATTCAACATTCATTTAGAAAACATTTATTGAATGCCTATTATATATAGGACATTAGTCAAAGTGCTTGAGGTATTCAGAAAGTAAAAGAAGTCAGGTTCCCTGTCCTAAAGGAGTTTACAATTTATAAGAGGAGATAAAAAATAAGCAATGAATGACATCATAATAAACAAGAACATTATATAGTATAATAGATGTTGATAGATGCTACAGAAAAGATTTAAAAATCTATGAAGGATAAGGAAGATTAGGAGCATTTCTTATAATTGATGGTAGAATTTTCAGGTTCTCTGCACATTTTAAATTAAATTATATTGGATAATCTTTAAAATTCTTTTCAATTTTCACAACAAGTGATGCTGGATTTTTCAATATAAGGATGAGCATGTAAAGTTTAGATGAAGAAAGGGATTGGCATGAGATGGGATGATTAAATAAAAACTTGAAAAAATTAAAGAAAAACTTGGGGAAAAAAGCTGGAATGAGATAGATGAGATAAGAAGAGAGAGGGTAGGAGAAAAGTACTCAAGAGAAAGAGGTTGTAAAAATAACTCTTTACTATATATTGTATATGAAGAAGAAATTCTCAATTAAATCATTTTAGAATGCCAATGTAGAAAGAATATACTCAATAAAACTAAACTTTAAAAAATTATTAACTGACCACTTGCTAATTTTAAATATTTTACACTTATATGACATGGATGACTAAAAAAGTTTATCAAATATAATTATGCCATTTCATTATATATTTGAAATTCCACTTAGATTTTTTCAAAATTTATTTTATTAAATGATGTTCTAAAAGAAAACTTATTTTCAATATTTGATTTTAATATGTTATTATTTAATTATTTCCTTGATACTGAGAAATAATCTGAATGTAACAAACAAAACAGATGCTGATTTCTGATAGGTTTTTAATAGAAGTGTTGGATCTAATTTATTAATAGTTGGTTTATTAATTCTTGGAAACAACAGAAACAACTAATGTTAGATCATTTTTTAGAGTATTCCTTTTTTAAATAATTTTTAAATGCTTATTTATTTTTGAGAGAGAGAGAGGGAAAGATGGCATAAGCTGGGGAGGGGTAGAGAGGGAGGGAGACACAGAATCCACAACAGGCTCCAGGCTCTGAGCTGTCAGCCCAGAGTCCAACATGGGACTTGCACCCACAGACCAGGTCCTGTCTGGATCAGATCATGAATTGAGCCGAAGTCGGACACTCAACTAACTAAGCCACTCAGGTGCCCTCATAGAATATTCTTGATCTCTGTCTTGAAATCATCTCTGAATCTGAGTAGTTAGATATATCCTTAGTAAGTGTACAGAAATATACTAAAGAGCTCCTTTGACATAAATGCACCAGCCTTTCCAAAGCAAACTGTTAACTATTTCCATCAGTGCACTTTCAATTCAACTATTTTACATTTTAGAAGGATGCAGGTGATAAGATAGATCTCTTCATAGCCTCCAGGAATAAATCAAGAAGGTAAGGCTTGAAAAGTTCACAATTATATTGAATATATTAACATCCAAGAAGGACTAATATGATGAAATAATGAAGACTATAACAATTATAATGAAACAGGTAGAGGAAATTAACAGTAATCACAGCATGTTAACACAGATAATAGCAACTTCCTTTCTAAACAATGAAAATATTATATTATATAGGTAACTAAAATTATAAGTGTATGTGTGCATGTGTTTGTGTGTGTGTAACTCAAAAGAATGGTGCATTTTGATCAAAATTGGGGGAGATTTTCTATTTTCAAAAATCAATTTCAACTGTAAAATTTGATGGATAAACATAACAGTTTATATAAAAAAGACTTCGGACTCCATAATACCCAAACTTTTATTGCTTTCTGCAACAAATATAAAGAAGAATAAAACTCAAAGTTGCTTCAATAAAGTAGCAAGAATTCAGAATATGGTAAGGCTTATAGTTCCAGTTTCACCAGTCCAAACAAGTGTTTGTGTATGTGTGTATGTGCATGCATTTGTGTGTACACAGATCTAGGCATGTACATATATGCCTCCATATCTATCTATCTATCTATCTATCTATCTATCTATCTATCTATCTATCCATTTGTGTATATATATATATATACACGTGCACACGTACATGCATTTGTGTATACATTCAAACAAACACACTTACATGTGCCCTTCTTACAATATGCTGAGGCTCTCCTACCTATATAAAATCCTTCCTGCTAAAGATATAGAATTAGAATTAAAGATCAATCAGGAGATATAATAGAATATGAAATCCGGGGTAAGATCTTTGAGGAGAGGGGCCATGCCTAACTTCCAACACCTCACATAGATGTTCACAAGGTAGCTGTTGACTGAATACGTATATTTACTTCTAATGGCATATGAACACATTGTCTTAGGTTTCCCAGATAGATTTTCATATCAGCAGATAATGATAATTTTTCTTCCTCTTTTTTCAATATTTTTACATTTCCCTCCTTTGTCCAACTGCATAATATCCATATTTATAAGGTGTAAACCTGTTTTAAATACTGTTTAAAAACCTATAAAATATCATAGTATATGACTAATATTTAAGCATTTCAAGGGTTTTATAAGATGATAGGATTTAAAGTGTGACACAGACATTATTCTTATAATACGGAAATTCTGAGTATGCCATATTAGAAGTTGCTGGAATGATTAAGTTGCACATTTTACATGTTTAAAAAACCCGGGGGCATATTGAAAAGAACTGCTAATTCTGTATTAAATTTAATTTGAAATTTTCCAACCAACGAGATCATTTACTTTTAAACTTTTGCAAATGTGCTCATTTCTCTACTTCCACATGTGGTACTCTTCCCTGCATAGTGTATTTCACATACATCCCCTTGCTAAAACACAACTGATTATTTCAAGGTTCACTTTGCCCCAGTACTTTCCCTATATTCTTATCATAGATTTTATATTTCTCTATCCACGAAGGGGAACATACCACCTAGTATCGGTTACATGCAATTAATGACCTTGAATTAAAACATTAAAATTCACTCTGTTGAAAAGAGCTAAATTATATTGTGTGCATTGGTAGGAGGGTCCAGACACATGAGTTTATTTCATTTCTGTAATTTACCAATTGGACAAACTTTTATTTGTTAATAAACTACTCTTGTTTCTTCATGTGGAAAGTAATTATTTTAGACATTGATAGCTACATGAATTCAAAATGTAATAAAATGCATATTTCATAATCAGAAATGTGGTCACATAATTTATCAGCCAAAGTAGGATAATTTAATAGTGAGTGTGGAGCTCTTAAAAATTATTCTTGGCAATGATTTAATCAGTTGTGGCTGTGTAATGGAGCCTCCATAAAAACTCAAAGGCTGGGGTGAGGAGAGCTGGATTGGTGAGTGTGTGGAGGTGCCTGGGGTGGCCTGTCTGGAAACCGAGAAAGAATTTGTCACCACTAAGCCAGCCCTACAAGAAATCCTGAGGGGGGCACTCTGAAGGAAATGTTGCAAGGAGCAAAGATACCAGAGACACCACCACAAATATGAACCCCACAAAGGACACAAAGACTCCAAACCCACATATTTCAATAATAACATTGAATGTAAATGGGCTGAATGCTCCAATCAAAAGCCATAGGGTAGCAGAATGGATAAAAAAACAAAATCCATCGATTTACTGTCTACAAGAAAGGCATTTTAGATGGGAAGGCACCTTCAGATTAAAAGTAAGGGGATGGAGAAATATATATCATGCTATAGGAAATCAAAAGAGAGCTGGAGTAGCTATACTTATATCAGACAAACTGGACTTTAAATTAAAGACAATCACAAGAGATGAAGAAGGGCATTACATAATAATTACAGGGTCTATCCATCAGGTATAACTAATAATCATAAATGTCTATGCACCGAATATGGGAGCACCTAAATACTTAAAACAATCACAAACAGAAACAATTTTATGGAGAAGAATGTGCTAATAGCAGGGGACTTTAATACTCTGCTTACAGCAATGGATAGGTCAACCAGACAGAAAATCACTAAAGAAATAATGGACTTGAAAGACACATTGGACCAGATGGATCTGACAGATATATTTAGAACTCTACATACTGAGGCCAAGGAATTTACTTTCTTCTCAAGTACGCATGGCACATTCTCCAAGATAGATCACATACTGGGACATAAAACAGCCCCCAATAAATATAAAAGAATTGAGATCCTACCATGCACACTCTCAGATCACAATGCTTTGAAACTTGAAATCAATTACAGGAAGAAGTCTGGAAAACCTCCAAAAACATGGAGGTTAAAGAACACCCTACGAAAGAATGAATGGGCCAGTCAGGCAAATTAGAGAAGAAATTAAAAAATATATGGAAACAAATGAAAATGAAAACACAACAACCCAAAATCTATGGGACAGGGCAAAGGCACTCCTAAGAGGAAAATAAATTGCACTCCAAGCCTATTTCAAGAAATTAGAAAAAGCGCAAGTGCAAAATCTAACATCTCACCTAAAGGAACTAGAGGCAGAGCAACAAGAACGCCCAAAACCCAGTAGACGAAGAGAAATAGTAAAAATCAGAGCAGAAATAAACAACATAGAGACCAAAGAAACAATTGAACAGATCAATGAAACCAAGAGTTGTTTTTTTGACAAAATAAACAAAAATGACAAACCTCTAGCCAGGATAAAGGATAAAGAACCTGATAAAGGATAAAGGACCNCACTTGTGGGGATGAGCACTGGGTGTTATATGGAAACCAACTTGACAATAAACTATTTGTAAAAAAAAAAAATTATTCTTGGGAAACAGGTGTAAACTGGGACCATCCCGAGAAAACTAGGATGTATGAACAATTTTAAAAAGTGTGCAATAAATGTAAATTATGTTAATGATAATGATGTTGATGTCATATTTTTTTTTAAATCTCAGCATTCATTTGGAAAACACTCAGAAATATGAATTTAATTTACTTTTATTGCCATGTATGGAGGCCTTGGTATTAATCACATATAGATTTGTCTGTTCCTGATTTATATACACACACACATGCACACATAACTTATGTACATCTTTTATAGATTAATATTAGAATTAAGTGTGAACATACACATTCAATAATATATATAATATATATTTTACATATATTACATTATGTATATATTGTATGTAGTACAATTACATATATATTACGTGTGTGTGTATAGAGAGAGTGAACCTAACAAAGTGGCTGATACAAAGCATCTGGTTTATTTCATTTCTTTCTCTACTGAGTAAAGTTAAATACGTAGCATATCTAAGCAATCCTTTTTCAACTCAGTGATGATTTACTGCAATTATGTGTGAGTCATCTGGATTATTGTCTTTCATGGTACTTCAGGGTAAGTTTAATTTAACATGCTTAAAAAAATCAAAGAACAACTTGTGAATTGTAACCTTTGCTATGGTATAAAAGTTCATATATTCCACAAAAGAATTAATTTAAGCATAAGTATATATAGCAAACCCACATAACATTCAGGATGTACCTGGTATTAACAATAAATAATTTTCAATGAGAATGTGGCAAATATACTCAATTGATTCCTACTTGTGTGCTCCCTATTAGAAGATTCTTGAAAAGGAATAGCAAAGTGATAAATAAAAGCATTTAAATAGATATGTCAAGTGTTTTATTCTAATTCCTCTAATTTAAATCTTGGCTTGTGCTTTAATATCATCTCCATAATTATACCCTGTTTGTAAAAATGCTGTGAATTTTACTGTCTATATTTTATTTCTTTGCTTGTACAGAAAATGTGTTATACCGACTTAACTAGATATTTTAGCTTCTCATTTTTTCTTTACTTACTGTCTATCTCTGACAGCTCAGAGCCTGTTTGGGGTTCTTTCTCCCTCTCTCTCTGCCCTCCCCTGCTTGCTTTCCTCTCTTTCTCAAAATACATAAAGAAAATATATTTTAAAAATAAAAATATAAGTAATTTTTTTTAAAAATGCAAATAAAAATAAATAAAGGTTAAATTAAATTTTGAAGGAATGTCTTGGAAACTG
>NW_027530575.1:2412490-2506593 GCF_008692635.1 Crocuta crocuta | reverse complement strand
ACAATCAAGGCCTGAAGACAAATTTGCTCCATTAAAAAAGTGAAAAAAAAATTAATTACTTGCTCTAAAATCATGATGTGTCAAACTGGCCTATTGGAACATTTATTTTCTTGTTTAAAAATAACTGGCATTTTAGAGTTATCAATATCTGGCATTTTTTGATTTGAGTATCATGTTCATCTTATGCTTATCAGCTAGGTAAGCATAAGACTCTTTGCTGTAGACTAAATGTTTATGTCCCCCTAAAATTCATACACTAAATCCTAACTCCAAGTATGATGCTGTTAAAAGGTGGGGACTTGGGGGTAAAGATTAAGTCCTAAGAGTGGAGCCCTCATGAATGGAATTAGTGCCATTATAAACGAGACTTAAGTGAACTCCCTTGTCCCTTTGCCATGTGAGAGCACAGTGAAAAGGCAGCCGTCTGTGGAGCAGACATCTAATCTGCTGGTGCCTTGCTCCTGGACTTCCCAGGCTTCAAACTATAAGAAGTCAATTTCCGTAGTTTATAAGCCACCAACTTACGGTATTCTGTCATAGCCGCCTGAATAAACTAAAACACTCTTGGAAAACCTTACAATTACAATCGTGGAGAGGTTAAAAAAGTCCCTGATTTTTTCCCTGTAATGTGTCAGTGTACCACAAATGGCTAACACTGGGAGAAACTGAATGGCTGTAATTAGAAACAGAGCCCAGTGCCCTGTTTCATACTGTGTTACACAAAAGCATGAGTGTATATAACTGCAGAAATATAGTTTATTTTTTCTGACTTCAAGAACACCAGCAGTGATGATAGCTTTGATGTCTTCCCACTAATAGCAGTATTTGCATGATGTTCTGTTTTATTTATTTTGAGAGAGAGACAGAGACAGAGAGAGAGCACGGAAAGGCGGGAGAGGGGCAGAGAGAAAGAGACAGACACACAGAATCCAAAGCAGGCTTCAGGTTCTGAGCTGTCAGCACAGAGCCTGATATGGGGCTGGAACTCAGGAACCACAAGATCATGACCTTAGCCGAAGTCCGATGTTCAACCGACTGAGTCACCCAGGTGCCCCACATGATGTTCTTTGTGTTAAGCTTTGTGTAAGCTTAATGTAAGTGCTTTGTGTTAAGCATCTAGGATAAATGCAAGTTGCAAATCTAATAAATCTGTCTAATTGCTTTATGGAAGTTAACATACTGAACATTCTTAGTTTTTAGACATTGTCTTATAGTTTTATTTCTTTAAGTCACTGCCCATGCTTTGTAAATATAAATAATTATTGACTTTAAATGCTCTGCCAGCTTCAAAGTCTTACCAGAGGCTTAGAGGGGGCTTTACTGATCAACAGTAGTGACAGCTGGTTACAGAGTGACACACCCCTATCAGTCAGATAATTAATGTGCAATGAAGCAAACAGACAAAACTACAGATTGTAGAGTGTTAAGAAGAAGAAAATTCAGATCTCTTGCCGTAAGACACTTTGGTATAATTAACCTAGGTTTCCAAATGCCAAAATATTTTCTGCAAGCTTGTTATAATCTCTCAAACTGGCAAAATCCAGTGCAAAGCCATTTTATTCTTCTAAGACACCATGACTGATGTTATGAAGCATAACCATAATACCTTAATGTCATGTTCTAGAACTTAATTGATCTTTATACTTGTAGAATACAGATGGAAAAACATTTCTGTTTTTTTTGGCTTCTCTCTTCTTTTCTTTGAGAATCCTATGCCCATTAACCTGTTTCAGAATAATTAACTTGAAGAAATAATAAGTAAAAAGTAACATAATATTGATTTCAAATAAAATATTTTATTTATATTGTTTTAAAAGTTAAGAAAAAAGTTGAAAAAGAAATATTTTACAGTAAGTGTCCAAATATAGGAAAATATGCATATATAGTCATATATACATGTACATCTGCAATTATTTGTTCATATAATTTTATATATTGTAATTTGCTACTTATCATTATTTTCTCACATTTTTCTTGCTCAGTTTGAATTCTCTTATACTTCATTAATAACACTCAATTGCTTTACCCTGCTTTCATATATGTAAACTGCAATCCCAGTTAAAACCAGCTCCCAGCCTATTCCATGCCTATATACACACATCTGAATGAAACTGGAAAATGTGACCTTGTTGTCTTGCCTTACTTTAATTTCATGATCACTACCTTTCAGTGAGACCTAATGCTTCCTGTCAATCATATAAATTTACTCAGTCTGAGTCACTTTCTTTCATTCCTGTCCTCTTGGACTATACTTTCTGCTCTCTTTTCAAACTTTAACAACTCCTGCACTCTCTTCACAGCTGACGACTTTCCTCTCTATTTTGCTTATAGAAGCAGTTTTTCTGAATCATGCTGCCATTTATATCAACTTACAAGGGAAAACAAAACAAAACAAAACTATCCTTTTAAAAATTATATCCCTTACATCAAAACAGATTGTGTTAAAAGTCAGCAATGACATCCATATAGATTAATACAATGATCAATATTTACTCTTCATCTCACTTAAACTATTAGCAGAATTTAATACATGCAGCTCATTCTCCACCTTGGAATAACTTCTTTATATAAGTGTCAGAAAATATATCCTCATGACTGCCTTGTCACCTCATTACACATTTGTTTGAATTTCTTTTCTAATTTCTTGCATTTGAACTGCTAATGGTGGCAACTGAAAGATTAAATCTATGAACTTTAAACACATACTCACTCCCTGTCATGGTTAATTTTATGTATCAGTTTGTTTGGGCCAGGAGAAATGCAGATACTTGGTTAACACTATTTTAAGTGTGTCTGTAAGAGTATAAGTGAATGAAATTAACTTTTGAATCACAAGACTGAGTAAAGCAGATTTCCCTTCTCCATGTGGTTGGGCCTATCAAATGTGTTGAAGTCCTGAATAGAATAAATAGGCTAAACAAGGGAGCATCTACTCTCTCTGTCTGTCTTTGAGCTGAGACATTACAAGTCTTATCTTGCCCTTGGACTTGAAAGATCTTAAACTATTGCCTCTCCTATACCATTATGTATTGAAAGATAACTTTTAAAAATTGAAAAGAGGCAAAATCAAGTCATATTTTAACTTGGCTTCCTTTAACAAGAGCATTCTTATATAAGCGGTCATATAAAATAAATATCTTAGTAAGATATTAAGGAAAATTGAAGTGGAGGAATTGGATTGACTTCAATAGAAAAAGAAACAGTCCAATTTTGCTTATTTGACCTGGTTACCATGGTGAACATCTGATGCTCAATCTTGCAGGGGATCATTTGAGGGTAGTTTGTTTTCTTGTTGTTGAATTTTAAGATTTCTTTGTATAATTTGGATAAAAATACTTTATCAGATGTATCTTTTGCAAATGTTTTCTCCCAGCCTATGGCTTGTCTGCTAATTCTCTTGATATTGTCATTCGCAGAGCATAAGTTTTTATTTAAATGAAGCCCAGTTTAACAATTTTTTTGTTTTGTGGTTGTGTCTTTAGGTTTCCTTTTATGTTCTTATCTAGGAAATTTATCTATCTATCTATCTGTAAATATATACATATTTTACATACATTTCACATATAGAAATATATATGTAGAAATATATATGTAAATGTGTATATATGTTATACATATATATGTGTATATGTTATACATGTATATATGTATATGCATATATATGTATATATGTATTATATATGTATAACGCATCCATTATATATTTTGCATTTTACATTTAAGTCTATGATCCATTTTTAATTAATTTTTTTGAAAGGTGTAAGATCTGTGTCTAATTTGTTTTTTTCCCACTTTGGATGTCCAGTTATTCTAGCACAATTGTCAGAGACTATTCTTGCTTCATTGTATTGTCTTTGTACCCTTGTCAAAATTTAGCTGACTATANGGCAGAGAAGGACAGATACCATATGTTTGTGCATATAGGAGGATTAAGAGGAATTTAATGGAGGACCACGGGTGAGAAGAAGGGGAAAATAGTTGGGGAGAGGGAGGGAGGCAAACCATGAGAGACTCTTGAATGCTGAGAACAAACTGAGGACAGATGGGGTAGGGGGAGAGAAAGGAGGGTGATGGGCATGGAGGAGGGCACTTGTTGGGATGAGCACTCGCTGTTATATAGAAACCAACTTGGCAATAAACAAT
The DNA here is from genome assembly GCF_008692635.1 of Crocuta crocuta. NCBI lineage: Eukaryota > Metazoa > Chordata > Mammalia > Carnivora > Hyaenidae > Crocuta > Crocuta crocuta. The sequence goes on along the minus strand of NW_027530575.1, from coordinate 2,502,450 downwards.
TAAAAAATTCAGTTGACTATATTTACAGGGTTCTACTTCTGGGGTCTTATTCCCTTTTACTGACCTACTTGCCTATTTTGCCAATTCCACACTGTCTTGATTATAGTAGCTTTACAGTAAGTTTTAGAGTTGCATACCATCAGTCTTCCAGCTTTTTGTTCACCTTCGGTACTGTGTTGGTTATTTTGTGTCTTCTGTCCAACCATACAAACTTTATAACCAGTTTATTCATATCCATTAAATAACTTTCTGGGAGTTTGGCTGGAATTTCATGAAATCTATAGATCAAATTGGGAAGACCTGACATCTTGACAATCTTGAGTCTTCTACGAATATAAAATGTCTCTCCACATCTTTATTTCTCGGATTTTGTTCATCGGAATAAATGATTTTCCTTATTTAAAAAAATGAAAACCAATATAAAGGCAGCTGCATAGTTTTCTCATCATTAAAACTTGGGTTTCTCTGTTTCTAAGAAGAAATGGTGAAAGGATGGATGAATTTTTTCCCTAATGTTAGATGAACAGCTTGGCCAAATTCTGATAGAAATACAACAGTGAGCCACCAAATCTGTGTTTTAGGTCAATCCAATTGTCTTTGATCTTAGTTGATGTTACTCTTAGATCTGACAATCACTGATCATACACTTCCTATTTCAGTGTTATTGTCATCTTTCAGCATTTTTAAATAAGTCTCCATCATAAATATTGAGAATGTGAAAATGTATTTCAATTATTTTTTTGGTATTAAAAGCTGATATCTTCCAGATATTTAAGGGATGTATTTAATTTATTTTTAAAAAGGTGTCCTTTTGATGCTACATAACTATTTCTGGCTCTCGAATATAGAATAAGGGATACCACAAACTTATTACTTATTTGCAACTGTAGCTTACACAGTGTTATAGGACATAACAATAGACCGACTTTTTTGCTTGTCTTTGCCTTATAATATAACCTAGCTTAAGTCACCATTAAGTGTTAAAATTTACTTAATATCCAAAAGAAGTTCTGAGGTGATACAGAACACAGCTATGAATGACCAGTATGTAAGATATTTTGTCCAACAATGTAAAGGATTACTAGAAGAATAACTGCTTATGTTTACACCCACTCTAGCTTATTTCTCCCCATCCACTACTGGCCATTTTAATAAATAATCACAAATGTTTTATATAAGCTGAAAAAATAAGACATGGGGTAGGTAATTATGTTACTATTATCACTATTGTTGATAAGTTAAAGGTCCAAAGAGCTGTCCCATCTTACACCTAAGCAAAATAATTCAACGCAGTAGAAATAGTCAAGTCTGTTGGAATAGACCAATAACAAGTATTTTAAGGCTTTGAAGATGTTGAGGGGCACCTGGTTGCCTCAGTCAGTTAAGTGTCTGACTTTGGGTCAGTCACGATCTCACGGTTCATGAGTTTGAACCCTGTGTCAGGCTCTGTGGTGACAGCTCAGAGACTGGAGCCTGCATTGGATTCTGTGTCTCCCTCTCTGTCTCTGGTCCTCACCTGCTTATGGTCTGTCTGTCTGTCTGTCTCTCTTTCAAAATAAATAAACATTAAAAAAAAAGACTTGGATATGTTGAAGTTCAAACAAAGATGATGTTTCAAATAATGATGTCTGTTAATACAGAATGGTTATACCATAAATACTTTCATCACATCAGTGGATCAGCCAACCAGCCAACCAACCCACCAATCAAACTGATGACTTTCAAGAACTTTTAAAACACACCAAAATATAACCCAACTAAGGAAAATAAATGGACCTATAAGTGCAATTCTATAAAACAGAATTCTACATCTCATTTTATCTTGTTTGCCTCACAGTTTTGAGGTAAAAATTCCAAGTTAACTTCACTTTATAGTAAAACAACTCATATCTCTATGTATACAGCCATGGTCTAATTCTTTTGATAAAGGAAACGGGAACCATAATTTTCATACACAAAATTGATAACCATACCATGTTTCTATAAAATTAGCCAATTATCCAGAGAAGATTAATCCAAATCCCCTAAAAATTAGAACAAGCTGTTAGTCGATTGATTTTGAAAGGTATCTTTTTCATTCATTATTCTTCCTTCACAAGCTTCCCTCAACAGAATTTACTATACTACTGTTTCAGGAGATATCAAACACATAAACACTTTCTACTACAGCATTTGATGAAATCATAATCTCATGGAACTATTTTGGTGTTACTGTGTGTATGTGTGTGTGTAATTATTAGTAAGGCAAATGTTTCTTACCCAATCTATTGAGAGCAACTTCCATTCAAAGTCAATATGGAATATTCTAAGTTTCAGACCTCATCATATGGGTCAAAGCACATAGGTTTTCAAAAGAATATTATCACATATTATTTGAAATTTGTAGCATTACTATGATTTATGTTTGAAAACAATTGTTCAGAAATCTAATCATAATATATCCAGGTAGATGCTCACATTTATAAAAAAGAGATTTTTAGCTACTTTAAGGGAAAAAAAAATGACCCTTGGGTCTGGGACATACAAGTGAAATGAAAAAGAGAACATTGCTTGGAAGGTGTCACAATAAAACATGCATAGTGTGCTGCCACTGTGATTCTACCACCTAGCGAAGTGAACCTGTGTCAAATGTACTAACTTACGAAGTGCAGAGAAAAGTATAATTCGACTATTGAAGCTAAATGAAGAAATACCATTGTTACAGTTCATTTGAGACACCCAAAAATTGCATATTGCAGATTCAGGTGTAATTTCCCTGAGGAAACAATACCTATATCTGCAATGGTAACTGTTGCAGTATCCAGTTCATCTTAAGGAAAGGGATGATTAGTTGCTACACAAATGTTCTGGTTTTAAACATATTTTTTAATGTGCATGTATATGTGAGTGTGAGTGTGTGTGTGTGTGTGCATGTGTATACTTAGCTTTCAAAGTGCTTTGAAATGTTTTCTACCATATACTACTTTTTTGCATGCTAATCTAGATACTAACAATCCCATTGAACAAAATAGATTGAAATTTGACCTAAGTTTTGTTGAAAATTTTCTGCTACTTCTATTCAGTTTAACGACTTAAATGATGATGACTGGTATCATTAAACATATTTTTATATTCACCATAACTGAAATAATATAGTAAACATTTATTCTCAGGTGGAATTTACAGTTTTTAAATTACCTTTAAAAATTATATATCACACATTCTTTTCTCTTAACCTTTTCTAACATTTAGGATACTGTCAGTCAATATATTTAGAAAACATATTTTAATGTCAGTTTAAGATAAGCCAATTTAAGTAAATCATACCAAGTATCAATAAATGCATTCCAACCACATATTACTGACTGGAAATATAACGCTGCTCTAGGTATGTTTTATTTTAAAAATTCCCTTCATTTATTTTTTTATTTCTACCGAAATATCATTTAAAATGCTATTAAACAATATAATTGAGTATGTGGCATCTTGTGGAGGCTTATATTCTTCTTTTGATAAGGCATAAAATGAAAAGGGTAGATGTAGGCAGCTAATTGTTATATGGGACTTGGAACAAGTGACTCAAAAAATGAAGAACACAGCTACTATTCATTACTCCAAAATTCCTCGTCAGCATCATGCTGTTGTATTTAAAATTTTTTCACTTAATGTTACTTATGATTTCACATACTGTAGAATGTGATAAAATAAATTCTTATGTAAAGAATTTGGATATAAAAATTTTAAAAAATGGTTAACCAATCCACTAAATTTACTGTTTCCTTGGACACTAGTTAAGAAATACTTTTACTGTTATCATCTTGTTTCATACTTAAATCTCCAAAGTGTTTAACATAAGTAATAAATATTAATATGTCAATACACTGTCTGTGGTATTTGAGACCTAGTTAGCATTTTTATTGAACTCCTGTGTTAACATTTTCAGAAATGGACTGTTATTAATTACCAATTTAAATCCATACTTTGATACCATGGGTCACTATTAAATGGGTCATTTCAGCAGTAATAGCTCTTACTAAGAGCAATACTTCAATTTCAGCAGATTTCTGTGTTAATAATTAAAGTGTGCATGTACCACAACCTATTTGTCATGGTAACTAGACAGCATAAGACATTAACAGGATTCAGCTCTTGATGAAAGACATCATTCCATTCCACTGCTATTTTCAAAAGCATTTCACTTCTCTTAATCTAGTCTAATTAAAGGAAACGGGTTATTTACCTGTCATGTAAAAATAATAATTTCATATCTTAACAGTAATCTGGGGAGGTATGATTGTTAAATTTGCTAGTGGACTCTAGGAAATGTTCCATATAATTTATTATCGTTGTTTTGTTAGTTCTGCAAAACCTATCACTGGTATCGTTAAGGACTAGGAGGATTCCTTTGTGCATATCCATCATTGAGAATTCTCAAATGTAAGATGTGGAGCAAATGTCTTTCTCTCCAGCTTTTATTTTCTTATATTTTATCTTGTATTCCAAAGAAATGACTAGGAAATTTGAGCAGCAGGACATGAGTGAGATAGCAACTCAGATTATAACTTTTGTCTCGATTAGTCTAGATGTAGAATCTAGAAAAAAATTAACTGATCTCCCTTAGCCACAGTTTTCTGGTGAGTGTTATTTAAAGTGTTCTTCTGGCTTTGGAGTTCTATATAGCCACGTGTCGTTTTACTGCACTTCGCTTTATTGCACTTCATAGGTACGGTGTTGTTTTTTGTTTTGTTTTGTTTTACAAATTGAAGGTTTGTTGGAACCCTATGTCAAGCAGTTTACTGGTGCTATTTTTAAATACCATTTGTTCACTTCATGTTTGTGTCATATTTTGGTATTTCTCACAATACTTCAAAATTTTTCAGTAATTTTATATTTGCTATGGTAATGTGTGGTCAGTAATCTTTGATGTCATTACCATAATTGTTTTGGGCTACCACAAACCATGCGAACATAAGATGGCAAGTTTAATTGATAAATGTTGTATGTGTTCTGACTGGTCCATTGACTGGCCATTTCCTTGTCTTTCATATTCTCCTCAGGCCTCCCTATTACCTGAGACAAAATAATAATGCAATTAAGCTGATTATTAACTCTACAATGGCCTCTAACTGTTCAGGTGAGAGAGTTGCACAATTCTCACTTCAAATCAAAAGGTAGAAATGATTAGACTTAGTGAGAAAGGCATGTTGAAAGTGGAAACAGGCTGAAATCCAGGCTTCTTGCACAAAATAGCCAAGTTGTAAACGCAAAAGAAAGCTTCTTGAAGGAAATTAAAAGTGATACTCCAGTGAACACACAGATGATCAGAAATCAAAGCAACCTATTGCTGATATAAAGTTTCAGTGGTCTAGATAGAAGATCAAATCAGCCAAACATTTCCTAAGCCAAAGCCTAATCCAAGCACAGCCCAAAGTCTCTTCAATTCTATAAAGATTTAAAAAAAAAAATCCTATGAAGACTGAGAGAGGTGAGGAAGCTGCAGAAGAAAAGTTTGAAGTTAGCAGAGATTGCAGAAGAAAAGTCTGAAGTTACCAGAGATTGATTCATGAGATTTAAGGAAAAAAGCCACCCTCATAACATAAAAATGCAAGGTGAAGCAGCAAGGGCTGATTTAGGAGCTACAGCAAATTAGCCAGAAGATCTAGCCAATATAATAATGAAAGTGGCTACACTAAACAACAGATTTCCAATGTGTAAGAAACAGTCTTCTCTTGGAAGAAGTTGCTATTTAGGACTTTCACTGAAGGGAGAGGCCAATGCCAATATCTGGCTTCAAAGCTTCAAAAGAGAGGCTGCTGACTCTCTTGATAAGGTCGAATGCATCTGGTGACTTTAAGTTGAAGTCAATGCTCATTTACCATTCTAAAACTCTGAGGCCCTTAAGAATTATGCTAAATCTACTCTGCTTCTGCTACCTAAATTGAACAACTGAGCCTGAGTGACAGCACTTCTGTTTATAACATGGTTTAATACAAAATTTAAGCCACTGTTGAGAACGAGTCCTCAGGGAGAAAAAAAAAAAAAAGATTCCTTTCAAAATATTATTGCTCATTGAAAATGTACCTGGTCACTAAGGGCTCTGATGGAAATGTACAATGAGATGAATGTTGTTTTCATCCCTGCTAACTTAACATCCATTCTGCAGCCCATGGATCAAGGAATAATTTTTAGTTTCAAGTCTTATTACCTAAGGAATACATTTCATAAGACTAAAACTGCCATAGACAGTGATTACACTATGAAAAGTAAGTTGAAAACCTTTTGGAAAGGATTCACTATTTTCGATGTTCTTTAGAACATCTGTGATTCATGGAAAGAGGTTAAAATGTTAATATTAATACAGGAGTTAGGAAGAAGTTGATTTCAACTCTCATGGAGAACTTTGAGGCATTTGTAGCCACACACGGAAGGAAAAGTTCTCAGACACTTCGACTGAGTGGATGTTCAGGGCTGCTTCCACCAGAGAAGCAGCAGCAGCAGCAGCAGTAGCAAACTGAACACAGTCTTTATTTCATGTTTGCCAAGAATAAACATCAAACATGTCAAAGCATGGGAGGAAAACACAAAGAGCCTCCAGACATAGACCAAACACACATCTGGTGTTTACATGAAAGCATGCAGGGAAGATGTGCAGTTTCAAGGACTGCTAGGCAATTACAGTGGGTCTGTTCCCTAAATGGGATCTGGATCATGAGACTCTGGATCTCGCAGCGCTATCACATTTGACAGCCTTGACATCAGAACATCGTTGACATTTCAGCAATTACTTCATTGCTTTCCCAGGGCTTACAATACAGTCTCCCAAAATAATGTCACAGGTGTTAAAGACTTCAGTGGTAGAAGTAATAGCAGACATAGTAGAAATAGCAAGAGATCTATAATTAGAAGTGGAGCCTGAAGATATGACTGAATCACCACAAACTCAAGACAAAACTTTAATAGCTGAAGATTTGCTTCTCATGGATGATCAGAAAAAATGGTTTCTTGAGATGGAATCTACTCCTGGTGAAGATACTTAAAAAGATTGTCATAATGACAACAAAGGATTTAGGATGTTACCCAAACTAGTTTGACAAGCAATGGCAGGTTTTGAAAAGACTGACTACTGTTTTGAAAGAAGTTCTAATGTGGGTAAAATGCTATCAAACAGCTTTCCATGCTACAGGGAAATTGTTCATGAAAGGAAGGGTCAGTTTATGAGGGAAACTTCATTTGGTGTCTTAATTTGAGAACCTGCCACCTCAACCCTCAGCAAACACCACCCTGATCAGTCAGCAGCCATTACATCCAGACAAAACACTCCAAGAGCAAAAATATTATGACTCACCAAAGACTATGATGATGCTTAGCATTTTTTAGCAACAAATATTTTAAATTAAGGTATGTACATTGCTTTTATTTAAAATAATGTTTAGCATGCTTGATAAACTATAGTAGAATGTAAACATAACTTCTATATGCACTGGGAAACCAAAAAATTCATTTGACTTGGCTTATTGGAATATTTGCTTTATTGTGGTGGTCAAAAACTAAACTCACAATATCTCAGTATGTTTGTAATATTATTTAATCTATGATAAAAGCTAGAATAATGCTAGAATTAAACAAAAGTGGCCTGAATTCTAGAAAATATACTTTGACTTCACTTGATAAACATCATTGCATATTATTGTATAATACTGTGTATTAATGAAATGTTTTCTCAATCTTAGATGTATTACCATTCTAAGGTATTTAAAATGAAGTTAATATAAAATATTTCAAATCTTTATTATCAAAAAACAATTATTTAATATATTATATGGAAAGCATATAAAATCTGTGAAGAATGGTAGGTGGCTTAAAAATAAGAATGCCCCTTTCCTTAAGAAATTCACACCCCAGACTTTTTGAAGAGAAAAATGATTTTAAGCCCATACATACATACACATAAATACATACAGCTTTCTATCTTAAAGTATAGTTGTGCTATAAAATGAAAAAGAAAATTATTAATGTGTTCCAAATTGCCAATACTTTATTAGAGCTATGAAGAAAATACTATATTTTTCATGGTCTTTTAAACATATTTGAATATCATTTTTATGGCACATCCATCAATCAGCTAGCCATAACTAAAATATCATGAGGTCAGCCATCATGGCCTTATCTCTATACAACTATAGAGATAGTTTACTATAAACTATATACAAAATACAACTATATAATTGTGCCTGTTAAACCAAGGTTAAAAATAGTGAGTAAATATATTTGGAAGATTCTGGAAAATTAAAGCCCTCAGGTAGTTACTGAATCAGTCATCTTTCAAGTCCACCATCTGGACTTTTAGTGATGGAAGTTATTTCCTTACTCTTCAGGCCAACATGAATTAGTGTTTTGTTATTCAGAGAAAACTTTTTATTTTTATGAGAGACAGAGAGAGAATGTACATGTGCACATGCTAGTGAGAGGAAGGGAAGAGAGAAAGAGGGAGAGAGATATTCCCAAGCAGGCTCCATACTCAGTGCAGAGACCAATGTGGGGCTTGATCTCATGACCACGAGATCATGACCTGGACTGAAATCAAGAGTGCTATTCTCAACTGACTGAGCCATCCAGGTACCCCCAGAGAAAACATTTTAAATATTACTATGAGGAAATGTTATAAAATTTACATTGAGTTTTACAGATATTTTCTTTGGATTTTCCCCGTTTGAGAGTTTAGAACTTTCAAAAACTTACATTAAAAGTATCTTTTTTTTTTCACTTTATTTGGTTTTTCAGATTGAGCAAAATGGAAGAAATATTTTTGGTACCAAAATTAGCGGATTAATACTAACTTGAAAATCCATGACTTAGATACAAGACTAATTTTTTTAAAAAGGCTTTCTCTTCATAAATTCCGTGGAGCAGCATAAACTGGATTCAGTAAAAAACTAATTAGACAGCAGTGTAGTATTTACTTATGTTGTAGAGGAGAATTTTTCCCCCTCAGAGCTTTGTTTTTCTTTTCCCCCAAATGACAGCTGTTTTCAATCGACTTCAAGGTTTATAACTTACTTTTCTGGATTAGTTCTAAAACATATTGTTGAAATTCAGATACATCAAAAGCCACTCTACTGTAGCAACATGAATCATAGCTCGTCATGGTCTCTAAGCTTAAAAAACGAATTTTGAAGAAGATGAAATTCCCTTGTCTGTTCAGTAAATTGTGACCTTTAACTTAAAAGAAGTGCTGTCCTCCATATAATACAGTTTACCTTCTTTATTCCAAATGAAGAAAGAATAGGAAAATTTTACTTTCCATGTGTATATATATATATATATATACTTGTATAGGCATAAGGAAAGTAAAATTTTATATATATATGTATATATTTAAATAAAATATTTTATTTCACTGTCTCAATGAATAACCCATTTTATAATGGAGGGCTGAGTCATCACCTAAATGTTGCATGACTGTAACATGAAATCTCGGAAATGTGGAGATCAATATTAACAATTTTTCATCTTAATGCCTTATGTCCGTCAAATATATGTACAAACCTGGTAATATTCAAGAATACAATTATAAAAGAGATAAAAATCTGTATTATTAATTTCATGATTAATGTATTGCTGAAAAGCTCTTGTGAAGAATAATCATTCTTTAAAATTAGCATAGATCCACAGATTTAAAAGTGCTGCATTTAGGGGCGCCTGGGTGGCTTAGTCGGTTAAGCGTCCGACTTTCGCTTAGGTCATGATCTCGCGGTTCGTGGGTTTGAGCCCCACATCGGGCTCTGTGCTGACTGCCAGCTCGGAGCCTGGAGCCTGTTTCAGAGTCTGTGTCTCCCTCTCTCTCTGACCCTCCCCTGCTCACGCTGTCTCTCTCTCTCTCTCCTAGAAATAAATAAAAATATTTAACAAAAAAAAAATAAAAGTGCTGCATTTAAAATTGTTACATTTTCTCTGAGCCCACCTCTTATCCTTCCAGAATATATCCTCTAGTCCCTAAACACCAACAAAGTTTTTGCTACATAGCACTACATGCATTAATAATTACATTTTCACTATTTCTCCCTTCTTTGAAAACTTCTTTCTTTCACACCATAGTCTGGTCATTGATTATAATAATCCCCTTTTAGGGAGGCAAACCATAAGAGACTCTTAAATACACAGGATAAAGTGAAGGTTGATGGGGTTGGGGTAAATTGGTGATTGGCATTAAGGAGGGCACTTGTTGGGATGAGCACTCAGTGTTGTACTTAAGTGGTTAATCAGTAGATTCTACTTTTGAAGCCAAGACTACACTGTATATTATCTAACATGAGAATAAAAATAAAGGCACACATACATACACACATACATACATAAATATATAAATAAAAATACCATCACATTCTTTGCCTCTTCTCTTTATGCTCATTTTATCATATCTGCTGGGTAAAATCACAATTTTAGCTACATACAATCTGAGGCTACTCTAAGCCTCATTAATGAGTTAATTAATTCACTCATTAATGAGTGAATAGAGAAAAAGAACCAATCTGTCCTCTCTTTAACTGTATAATTGTAGACGCTGAGCCCACAATCCGCTTCTGTATTCCTTTCCCTTCTACTTGAAAACTATTTCATACTCACAATTCCTCTCTCTCCAAACCTCCATGACTTTGTCCTGTGCTCTACTCATAAGTGATAATTTTGTTTCCCACTTCCCTCACACACACACACACACAAAAATTAAATAGAAGATTCCAAGAGATATCCACTATCATTTCTACCCATCATTTAACATCATCAGCCCTCAGCATTCTTAAGAATTATTCATTTCACATTCTTGCACATCTAACTTCATGGCAAACCCATGCTTAACAATTATCAGGCCAAAAACCCCGAAGTCGTGAGAGTCTTTCTTCTCTCTCATGCTTTACACTGCATTTGTCAGGATATGCTGTTGGCTCTACCTTCAAAACACATAAATTAGCATCCCCATTTCAGCAATTATTTTTTTCACTGTTGTATTTAAACAACTTCTAGTGTTCTCCATGCTTCCATTCTTGTTTCCGGAATTGCATTTTCAACACAGCTGGCATAGACACTATTTACATAAACCTTCCTTGAACTCAATAAGTTATCCCAATTTCTTTCTAACAAGCTCTTCCTGTATTCTTTATATATTATTTTTCCTTCCTAGGATTTGAAATAAGTTTATTTTACTTTTTTATAAATAATTTTTTATAAATAATCGTCTTACCCAGCACTCTCAGTGTTTGATCAACTGACTTTTCCATGCTTATTTCTCTAGCTCTAATTATACTGCACATATTTCTAGAAAGTATTTTATGTTTACAGCATTGCACATCTATAGCTATTTCTATCATTAAGAGTAATAGTTTTATTTTTAAACTTTGCTACAATATCAGATTGTATTCTATACAAATCAGATCATCTTAATATCACATGTTATAAAATATGGCAATATTTTGTAAGTACTAAATCATAACTGAATATCTAGAATTGTGCTAGATTCTAGGGATATATTGGTTTACAAAACAGTGTTTCTGATCTCAAGGGAGGTTTTGTGACAAAGATAATTTAATAGTTATAGTAGAGTATATAGTAAGCATTAAGATGCATCTTTTTTAGTAGAATTAATGGATTACAGTGTTGGGATGCTTATAAAAAATAAGCCTTTTGAATTCTACACTAAAGAATTACAACTTCTTCTGACAGACAGAGCAAGAGGAGGAGGGAGGACATCATGAGTAGCAAAAAGCAAATGATTCTATACTGGGAGACAACACAGTATGTAAGGGAATCTCAGGGGATGAGATAGGAGACGTAGGCTATTCTAGCTCATATCTGTTCTCTAGCAGCCATCCAAGAGTGAACAGGATAATGAAAACTGTTTTTTCAATATTTCCTATCTGATTTCTTCATTGTTTTCATAGATAATAGGCTGTGTTTCTTCTCTATGAATATTTTTGGTTATCTATTACATGTTGCATTCATTTATTTCAGATTACAGCTTTAACACAGTGGTTTTCTGCATTCACAATGAAACATATTGTCCTTCCCTTAATCTTTACTGTTAATGCTCATAATTAGTCACTTTCTCTTTAATGGATTCACTAAAAACTAGCGCTTTAATCACTGCAAAAAAAAGTGCCTACAAATAGCCCAAAGCAAAGGGGAAAAGCTGTAAGCTATAACAATTTTAACTGATAAAGGGGGCACAAGGGGAATACAATCTTTATAAGTTATGAATAACTTGTATTTCTCATTTCTCATTGTTTTTATTACTATTCAATAAAACATTAATGGCTAAACTATTAACATTTATATCATACCATAATTGAACTGTGTGTTATCATGTCATATCATACTAAACTATATATAAAATCCCTACTTAACATCTGAGAAAGTGAAACTACCATTTGCCCCCACAAAGTAAATTCCTAGAAGGAGAAATTGTATCATGTAATTTGCATTTCTGTTCTGCATCTCCTGAGATGTGAGGTTCAGATACATGTAAGAATGCCTTACAAAAAGTGCACTAAGGAAAGAAACAAGAAGTAGAATATTACAATGGTCATTGAAAGTGACCAAAAAGCTTGGGTTCAGTCTTTGACTCTCTTATTATACATACAATTTTTGATAAATTCCTTACTATTTCTGAATGTTTTGAATCTGTAGAAATAGTTATGATGATAATGATGACAATTCTTCAAAGTGTTTTATACAACCTACACTTTACTTAGTGGCATCCTTATTTTTCTTCTCTAGGCACTTGCTTGTACTTCTTCCTCTGTACACTAAAAATAATTTGATGAAAACTGTCAAGGTGATACAAATACATATATTATTATTTTACAGAATAATTGAGATAAAATACATTTTATTTATATCCAAAAACATAACATCAAGTTATTTCTTTTATAAAGGATACTAAAATATTTGCATATGCCTTTGAAATGCACATTTTGACATGTCATAATATATCTTTTAGTATTCAGAATCTCTATCAATTATGGAATAAATATCACTGTAATGATCCCTAAATTCTTATTAAGAAAAATACATATTGTTAATAATGATTTGCTTGGGCATTTAAATCGAGGTATATGAGAGAAAAGACTTATCAGACATTAATAAAAGCTGTATTTTTCATACTATGACTTACTTTGTAACTGGAAATTTGTACCTCTTAATCCCCTTCATCTCTTCTGCCCATGCCCTCCCACCCCCGGCCTCTGGCAACCACCAGTTTGTTCTCTGGATTTATGATTCCATCTCTGTTTGTTTGTTTGTTTAGATTCCACAAGTAAGTGAAATCATATGGCATTCGTCTTTCTCTGATTTCTTTCGCTTAGCATTATAGCCACTAGTCAATAATATTGTAATAATGTTTTATTATGACAGATGGTAACTACACTTGTCCTGGTGAGCATTGAGTACTGTATAGAACTGTCAAATCAGTATGTTGTACACCTGAAACTAATATAACATTTTATGTCAACTATACTTTAATAAAAATAATTGGCAAAGACACTAAGCTACTTGCGTTTTTAAAAATTTGTTTTTCCCAAACACATGTTATTTTTGAAATGTTTAATGGTATTGGAGTCCCACATTTCTAACAAAGGTATTTGATTATGATGGCCAAGTAACATTTGTTCTTTTTTTTTTTTAAGTTTATTTTGAGAGAGTGAGAATGGGGGAGGGGCAGAGAGAAAGGGAGACATAATCCCAAGCGGATTCTTCACTGTCAGTAGGTCCAATGCGGGCCTGATCTCAGGAACCTGCAGATCATGACCTTAGCCAAATCAAGAGTCAGATACTTAACCCACTGAGCCACCCAGGTGCCCAGCAGCATTTATTCTTGACACAATATATAAATATTTATTTTTATTCATCATAATGCATATTCTCATAACTATTTTTTTTAACCAACTTGAATACCAAAATCAATGGGTCTCTCTGGGTATCATCTCCATGTCACTATTTTCAGACAAATGTTTGTTCTTCTTTCTCAGTTGTATCTATTGGACATATTCTTACTATGAACTATATAAAACTTGGTGTACCACTGGAGTGATGAAAATGACACTGAGAAATGACATGTATTGTAAGTTGGATCCTCTTAAGCATCCTTAAAATAGCTCTTTCATTTGCAAGTTTAATTGATTAATATATGTTAAAAGGAATACACAGGAAAAAGAGTCAGAAAAATATTAGAAAATATATTTTACTAATTGTAAGTTTTGGACAAACACAAAGCAGAATTTTAGTTACAAGAATTATAACTAAGGCAGAAATTTTTATTAAGTTGTGATAAATGTGAGGACCCATACAAATGCATGATAAACTTTCTTTTGTCTTGTATTTTCAGTTTACTTAGGTAAAACATGTCTGATATTTGAAAATATATTTATATTCTTTTTGTCACATAAAGTAAGCTGAAAAAAAACCCTTCAAAAATAAAAAAAATGTATTTTTTTCTTTTATAGTGTATATTGTGACAGGTGCTNGGCCGGAGTTGTGTCTCTGTCTGTCTTTTGTGTGTGTCTTGTCCTCTGTGTCATTTCGTCCACAACATGCTCAATACATTATTCCTTTCTTCCAAATATTTTATAGAGATTTAGCGAAATGACACTTCAGTGCTTTCTTTTTCATTTCTCCTATGGCTGCTCTTTTACCTTTATCCTTTTAGGAGTCTTGCATGAATCAAATAGAGATCAAGCTAAAAATCCAATTTGACTGATAGGCACCATTATAATCTGAAAATTGCCCTTCTCCTTAGGTGACACTAAGTGTTCTCTGACTAAGTCAAAACAATCTGGCTTCAAAATATTCTCAAGAGACATCCCAGCAATCATGAAATGAATGTTAAGAATATTTCATCATGTTTTTTTATTAGACAGGCATTGGAACATCATACTGTAAATTACTTATTGGATGAGAGTACTAAAATATCTCGATTAATGGTAAGGAATATATCTTTTTTATGTTTCTTATAGTTTTAATAAACCATCTATTCTATAAAAAATTAAAATCTCACTTAAACTCAGTATAATCACAAAGGAAAAAAAGTGGCAGTAGACAGCATGGTTAGGCATTACCTATCCACAAAGAATACATCCATTCCAAAAAAGTGAGATCTTAATTTTATTCTCAAGTTTCTTTCACAGAAAGATTCAGAGGAATTACATGTCATAACTGTCAGGAAAATTAGAACACTAAGTAACCAAAAATCACTGACCAGAGCCCCATAGATTGATGCTAATGCAAGAATGTAAAGAAAGAATGGCTTCAAATATGATTTGGAACTTCGTTATGACTATAGGCTGCACTGAATGAAATACTTTTGACCAAGTTTCACAACCTCAATACTATTGAGATTTTTTTAATGCTATAAAAATATGTAACATGAGATCTGTTCTCTTACAAAATTTTAAGTGTACAGTACAGCATTGTTAATGATAGGCTCAATGTTCTACAGATCTTTAGAATTTACTCATCTTGTATAACCAAAATTTCATACCTGTTAAATAGCATATCCCACTTTCCCCTACCTACAGCCCCTAAAATCACATTTTGCTGTTTCTATGATTTTGACTATTTTAGAAACCAATATAAATGGAATCATGCAGTATTTGTCCTTCTGTGTGTGGGTTATGTCACTTAGGATAAAATCCTCCAGTTTAATCCATGCTCTTGCAAACGGCAGGATTTCCTTTTTTTTTTTTTTTTAAGGCTGAATGCTATTCCCTAGTACGTATATATCAAAATTTCTTTATCCATTCCTCTGCTGATGATGAATAATAGTTGTTTCCACATCTTGGCTATTGTGAATAATGATGCTTTGAACATGGGGAGTGCAGATACTTCTTCAAGATCCTGATTTCAATTCTTTTGTATATATGCCCAAAAGAAGGATTGCTGGATCATTCTATGTTTACTATTTTGAGGAAATTCCATACTGTTTTCCACAATGGCTACACCACTTCATATTCCTACTTAAAGTATACAAGCATTCTAATTTCTCCACATCTTTATCAACACTTGCTGTCTTTTGTTTGTTTTATAACAGCCATCCTAACAGGTGTGAAGTAATATGGTTTTGATTTGCATTTCCTGGTTGATTAGTGATATGTGGATCTTTTCATATAGCATTTGGTTATTTGTATATAATGTCTGGAGAAAGTTTTATTCAATTATTTTCCCATTTTTAATCAGGTGTTCATTGTTGCCATTGAGTAGTAGGAGTTCCTTATTTATTTTGGATGTTAACCCCTTATCAGAGATATGGTTTGTAAATATTTTATCCCATTCCATAGACTGCTTTTTCATTTTGTTGTTTCCTTTATGTGCAAAGCTTTTTAGATTGATAAAGTTCTATTTTTGTTTTGTGGTCCGTGTTTTTTGTTGTTATACGCAAGAAATCATTGTCACAACTACATCATGAAGTTTTTCCCTTATTATTTTTATTCTAGAGGTTTTATTTTATTCTAGAGGTTTTATCTTATTCTAGAGGTTTTATTTCATTCTAGAGGTTAATAGGTTCAGGTCTTATGTGTAAGTTTTTAACCCATTTGTGTGTGTGTGTGTGTGTGTGTGTGTGTGTGCGCGCGCGCATATGTGATGTAACTGCATTCTGCATTTGGATATCTAGTTTTCCATTTGTTAAAAAGATTTTACCCATTCCTCACTGTGTATTTTTGGCATCTTTGCATATGCATATGTTTACTTCTGGGCTATTTTGTTTCACTTATCTATATGTCTTTTATGATAGTACCATGCTATTTTAATTACTATGACTTTGTAATATATTTTGAAATCAGGACATGTGATGTCAGCAGATTTTTCTTCTTTTTGAAGATTGTTTTGAATATTTGGAGTCTTTGTAGTTCCATACAAATTTTAAGATTGCTTTTGCATTTCTTCACAAAGTGCCATTAGGCTTTGGTAGAAACAGAATCGAACCCATAGACCTTTCTAGCTAATATGGACATTTTAACAATCTAATCTATGAACATGGGAAGTCATCCTATTTTTTTAAAGTTCTTTCATCAATGTTTTGTAGTTTTCAGTGTACAGATATTTTGCTTCCTTAGTTAAGTGTACTCCTAAGTATTTTATTCTTTTTTGATGCTATTGTAAATGGGATTATTTCTATAATTTCTTTTATATTTTTTGATATTTGTTGTATAGAAATACAACCTTTTATGTTTATTTTTTATTCTGTAAGCTTACCAAACTACTTTAGTACTTCTTTTTTTTTNTTCCAACATTTTTTTTTTTTTTTTTTTTTTTTTTTTTTTTTTTTTTTTTTTTTTTACATAGTATCATGTCATCTGCAAACAGGTAATTTTACTTCTTTTTTCCCATTTAGATGACTTTTATTCCTTTTTCTTACCTAATTGTTTTGGGTAGGATTTCCCATACCCTTGTTTAATAAAAGTAGTAAGAGTGAGCATTGTGACTAGTTTCTGATCTTGGAGGAAAATCTTTCAGTTTTTACCAATTAGTAGGAAGTTAGCTGTGTGTCTGTCATAACTTTATTATGTTTAAGTATGTTCTCTCTCTACCTAGTTGGTAAGTGTTTTCATCATGAAAGAATGTTAAACTTTGTTTTTTGTATCTATTGAGATGATAATGTAATTTCTACCATTCAATCTATTAATGAGATATACCACATTAACTGCTTTGTACATATTGAATCTTATATGTCAAAGACAAATCTCCGATAGCCATAATTTATGATATTTTTAATGTATTGTTAAATTTGGCTTGCTAGTATTTTGTGGAGGATTTTTGCATGTATATTCATCATAAATACTGCACTTTAGTTTTTGTTTTTTGTTTTTTTTTTTCTTATAATGTCTTGTAGTGTCTTTTCCTGTAGTCTCCCTTTGGTACCAAAGAAATAGTGGTTTCAAAAAATGAGTTAGGATTTTTTTTTCCTCTTCAATTTACTAGTAAAGTCATCTGTTCCTGTTCTCTTCTTTGTTGAGAAGGTTTTGATTACTGATTCAATTTTCTTATTTGTTATTGGTCTGTTCAGATTTTCTATTTCTTCATGATTCGGTTTTGGTATGTTGTGTATTTCTAGGAATTTATCCATTTTGTCTAGATTATCCAATTCCTTATAGCTTTGTATAAGTACGTAGGCATTTGAAGTAGGAGTCATCTCTCTCAGTTTTTCTGGACTGGTTTCAACAGGGAAGACCTTCACAAATCAGTGAAGAGATTCTGCCTAGAGATTCTGGGAGCCTTTAAATAGCAAGTTATCCATCAATGTTCCTTTGTTGTTAGCTAACCCCATTAAACAGTGCCAGTTCCATCAGCACTCTGGGTAAGAAGAAACAAAAACTGACCCCATAAACAGTTCAATGAAAGGTCAGGGCTTTGAAGGTATGTTTTGTTCTTCTCCATCTCCTCCATAAGAGAAACTTCAGTTATGCACCTTTTCCTGGTTCCAGTCACAGTTGTTCTGGACCACAGCAAGCTGACCTCCCTTCTCCTTTGTTCTTAGGTTCCTAAGTCAGATCTATGTCAGTTCCTTTAGCACCAGTGTGAGAAGAGACAAATATCATCCCGTTTGGCAGCTCACTAGAAAGCCAGGATGTTGGATGAATGTTCTACTCTCTCTGTCCCTCTGTATAAAGTCACAGGTCAAGGTGGTTTCTTTTGGTGTAGAACTGTGTTAGCTTAGAATAGGGGTGTGCATGGTAAAGGGAAATTGTGCTCTTCACTCATTCCAATGCAGCCATTCTCAGGCTTGTGCTTGTCTGGGGACGGAAACTATTTGACTAGATTCTAGACTTCTCATAAGGTAATTTGGTCTGTGATTGTTGTTAAATTAATGTTTCTATGGGAAACTAAGGGTGGGGTTTCCTCTTCCATCATTTTGTTGACACAATTCCCTATATATGCATTGCTTTTTTTTTTCCCCCCTTTGAGACATGCATATTCACTCATGGGATTTTTTTGTGTGTTGTACCTATGTTATATTGTTAAAAAATTTAACTGAGGCATATTAAACATTGTAAGAGTTTATTAAGCATTTATTTATTCCAATTGGGCAACACCAAACCAGAAGTGGTTAGGAGTATTCTACCCATAAGAGCTAGAGGAAAGATAAATAGAAAAAGTGCCAAAGCAAAGAAACAAAATAATTTGATTGGCTATAGGTTAAAGCCTAATTGGCTGTTGATATTGGTTGTCCTTGGGTATCTGTGTATAAATGCATGAGCCAATTACAGGCTTAACTTTGGTTTGCTTACATAGGCAGATGGGGCACTTGGGCTAACTCAGTGTAAGGAGGCATTTGGCTTCGCTGTTTAATTTAGCAATATTGAAAAATATATAAATTGCATGCCCTTTAAAAACAAATGTACTTAAAAATTATGTTTGAAATGATGCATACATTTTTGGTTCACTAAATGTAACCCATTGGTTAGCTACCTTTCACCTGAATGAAACCAGTGTGATTACCAAATGTCATGGTCATCTGAATATTTACATAATTTACAATAAGAACTTTTCACATGACTGGGAATAATTAGATAAAATTCATTCTCTTCTTAAGTATATCTTATTGCCTATACTAAAAGAGGACTTATGTTGCTTATATTGTTTTGCACTATAGTTTAATGGCATTATGTTTTAAAAATGTAGAAAGTTGTAACTTAAATATGAGTATTGCAACATAAAATAATTCCTGATATTTATAATGAAGGTTTTTAACTACATGCATAATTAATTTTTGTTTTTTACATAAGTCTATAATCCAAAATGTATAACAATTAATAACTAACATATTCTGGGACCTTTATCTGTTGTGCGGACTTTCAAAATATATTAACTTTTTTCCAGGGCTGATTAGAAATAATTTTCAATTAAATTGCTTTGCAAGAATTAACTGATAATCAAATTTTTCTTACAGAAATCATTTGTTCTGGAATTATCTAACTTTAAAGGATTCACTTCTCTTTACATTTACATGAAAATACTTTTACTTTTGATCAGATTTAAGAAAACAGTTCACTAGTTTGGGGATATATGGATGACATAAAAAGATATGAAGTACAAATATGGTGCCTGTATTTTCTTGGATAATAAAAAAATAAATATGTATTTTCTCTAAGTATAATTAAGTGTGCCAACTTGGAATTTATGTTTCCTTACAAAGGTACAGATATAATTTAACATACAGTATTATTTTTTAGTTTTTGTGTGTGTGTGTGTTTGCTACCAACTTATCTAGGTAACAAGATACCAACCTAACACTAACAGCAATGTTGTCAGTGTGATGTTAGCTTAAATGATATTATCTATCTATCTATCTAAATTTGAAGTATAAAGCATAATATAGTGAATCACAAATGAGAAAAAGAAAATAATTTCTTAAAACAATGTTTCAAATATCATAAACTTAAGCATATATTTACTGAGAATGAATTATACTTTGTTAAATTACATGTTGTTAAAAATGATGTATAAAATATGCAATTCTGGTGGATTTAATTTGCCAAAAAGGAAGTAAAATGTTTTTGTATACCCGCATTTATTTATGCACCCATTCATTCAGGGAATATCTATTGACAGCATCGGATGGGAAGGATATCAATGAAGTTCTGAGTAGATTACATTTTCTAGTTTTGTAAAAATCTATTTTCTATTATTTTTCAAGTCAAGATTTTACCCCACACAATCATAATCTCCTGCCTTTTCCCTCCTAGTACTGGAGATGTGGATACTCTCTAAATATTTAAAAAAGGAAATACCAAGGGATTATGTAGTTCATTGGGCAGATAATTGATATGTCTGCTCCCAACCCCATACCCCAATACTCTTAAACTTATTTTCTGTGTTTGACAACCTTATCAACTGTATTTGTTTTTAAGGCTAATGACTCTTTTTAAACATATTAAGAATACTTAATGAGGCTCCTTTCTGGAAAATAAAACTTAAGTTGTAGTAACAAAATATGGTACAGATTCTACATTTTCTGACCAGTGATGAACTTTAGTAATTGTGTTACCCACCCCATTTTATTCTAGGCTCATTAAACTCAGTGTGTTTTATTTAATATATCACTTTCCATAGTGCTTAGCAATTCATTTGTTTAATAAGGATGTGAGTACCTAAGCTATAGTTGAATGACTGACTAACCAGCAAGGCTAATTATTTCCTTTAGTTGAGAGCTAGAATTACAATGTATGCTGAATAACAGAATTCATTAACATTGTAAAAGAACTAGTACAATATAAAAGGAAAACACTATCATGTTTGAAAAAGAATTAAAAGTGCCTAGCAGTGTGCTTAAAAATGGTGTTGAATAAAAGTATACTTAATAGAGCACTTTTAATTACTGTATCTAATTTAATAATATAAACTATTTAAAAAAAACCTAAAACATCTATTTAAAAAAAAACAGTTTTTGGAGACCATTCATTTATCTATTCACTGTGATCACCTCCTATGTGGCGGGTATTCTTCTCAGAATCTCAGATATGTTACTAAACAAAAGAACAGAATTCTTCTTGAAGCTTATGTTTTGGACATATCAGATAGATAATAAATAATAAATATGATAAGTAAGTTATAAGATGAGTACCATGGAAAATAAAGAAAACAGTTGTAAGTAAGAGAATTTGGGAGACTTTGGAAAGAAGATTTCAATGTAGTGAAATTGGTAAATTAAACTAAGATAAATATACTTCTATGAACCCTAAACATCAATACAAAGTCCTTTGTTTTACCTGCTTTTCCATAATAAATTGATTTCTTCCTCATTCTCTATCGATTTCTATAGAAATTTATGTCTCTTCATTTGAAGCAATTTACAAACTTTCTTGCCCTATAACCCCTCAAAACTTAGCTCAGCTTTATCTGATTTTTCACCAAATTTAAAGAGTCATAAAAAATAATGTGTATCTTGATTCTAAGCGAATGTCTCTCATTTGCCTCCTCTCTTCTCTGTTTTCTTTTCTAGTGTATTCTTTCCCCCCAGTGAATATATTTCATTTCCCCCGTGAAAGGAAAGGAGATTCATTTCATTTCATTATATTTACATTATCTATTGACTATTAAAACTCTACCTGTGGCAATATGACACTCCTCTAAGACCTACTCTCCTAGAAAAAAACAGAAGAACTTTCAAATACCAAAGACTAACATATAAAACATGGTATTTTATTTAATGCTCCCACTTATTCACTGCTTAACACATGAAACAATAATTTCAGGATCTGTGTGGGGCAAGCTTAGTCTATATATTTTACATAGTGTATTTTTAATTATGTGTAATGTATTGTTTATAATAATCCTCAGTATTATGTATTGTATACATTAATGGTGAGCAATGAAACATTTCCTAACCCCAGATCCATGTTTTTAGCTATTGAAATTGAAAAAAATGGGGGGCACTGGGTGGCTCAGTCGGTTAAGCATTAATTTTGGCTCAGGTCATGATCTCGCGGTCCGTGCGTTCGAGCCCTGCGTCAGGCTCTGTGCTAACATGACAGCTAGCTCAGAGCCTGGAGCCTGCTTTGGATTCTGTGTCTCCCTGTCTCTCTGACCCTCCCCTGCTCAGGCTGTCTCTCTCAATCTCTCTCTCGCTCTCTCTCTTTCTCTCTCTCAGAAATAAATCATTAAAATTTTTTGATAAAAAAGATAAATCTCTGAGACTCACTAAAAGAACCATCTCTTTGCAGTGACTGAAATGATTTAGAATGGACCTTTATGTATAAAGTGTTAGTGAGACTTAACACTCCACAGGTCCACTGCCATCTATCTGAGGAGGATGGAATGCCAATCAGACATTTGCATTCAGATTTCTTTTTCTTTTTTCTTGTCTATCTTTTTCTGGGGGGAGAGGTGGGTTTGAGGAGGGGTGAGAGGACTGTATTTTTGTTTGTTTTTAACAAAAACACAATAATAAATTACTTTTATGTGCCCTCACTTATTAAAAAAATAGCTTTTCATTGTTTTGATGACAACTCATCAATGAATGAAAATTCTGAAGTTTCCAATCATATCTTTATATTTTCTTAAAATTGGAACTAAAGATATTCCAGGAAAAATTTTCAAATGTGTTTATCGAAACGTATCTATCCTAGCGCATTCTCAGTAACAATGGTATGCAGCTGTCACCATCCCAACATTTTCCTTTTTACATGAGAGCTTTACGCAAGAAAATTAAGCCAAAAGAATCACTCTAAACCAGAATTGCATGATATTTCTGTGAAAAGCTATATAGGTAAACATTTTTCTCAGCATCCACCAAATAATTCTGCAATTTGCGATACACACATATGCTCAGATTTTTTTTTTTGCTATTAAAAGTTAAGGAATTAGAAATATATATCAAATAATAAATGTAGAATCATATAAGCAGAAAAATAATCATGTTCTATTCATACATGAAGTTTTCTTTTTAAAAACATAATGTACTTTGCTATCTGTCATCATATTTATCATTAGAAGCCATATGTAGACAATTGGGTCAGCATCATTTCCTATACAATATTTCAATATATAGTATTATCCATTAAAATAACCAAAGAATATTAGCCAGATATAACAAGTTCCCAATATTCACAGCTATCAATGCAAATGTGGCATTAGTAAATGTGAAAGAAGGCAAAGAAACAACCTATGAAAATGCAGAAATTATTATGATGACAATTTGAAAGTCCTTGACTATGACTGTGTATAAAATAATTTTTACTTTTAGTGCACAGAACCATTAGACTATTATTACTTTTTATTTTTAAAATTTTTAATGTTTATTTTTGAAAGAGAGAGACAGAGTGTCAGCCAGGGAGCAGCAGAGAGAGAGAGAGAGAGAGAGAGACAGAATCTGAAGCAGGCTCCAGGCTCCAAGCTGTCAGCAAGGAGCCTGATGCGAGTCTCAAACTCATGAACCACAAGATAATGACCTGAGTTGAGGTCATATGCTTAACCTAATGAGCCACCCAGGTGCCCCAGGCTATTACTGATTTCTTAAAACTGTGAAACTTTAACCTATCCTAAAAACTTCAAATAAAAATTGGAAAGATTTTTTTCCAAACACGGTAAAAT
This sequence comes from Crocuta crocuta, assembly GCF_008692635.1. Classification (NCBI taxonomy): domain Eukaryota; kingdom Metazoa; phylum Chordata; class Mammalia; order Carnivora; family Hyaenidae; genus Crocuta; species Crocuta crocuta. The sequence goes on along the minus strand of NW_027530575.1, from coordinate 2,478,396 downwards.
TTTGGATTGTAAAGAGCCACAGATAAACTGCCCTGGAAGGTATGTGTTTCTATTATCCTGACATTGCCTGTGACAAAGCTCCATATGCAATCACACCATTCTAATCCAGAAAAATGACATATCTGTAGTTTCTAAAACATGTTCATTGATATATATTTTTTTACTTGACAGCTTGAGAAGATCCCTAGAAAGCAGTGCAAGTTTCATTATGTTCCCTCCTAGCACCGCATCCCCTACCTTTTTGTTGTTGTTGTTAACCTGTGATAAAATTGAAGTTCACAAATTTAAGTGAATGCCAAGAGAATTAAATGTCTCTACTGTTCATCATATGTTAATCCTATCATGTTACCTTTTAAGCAATAATCACCAAACTTCATTAAACATTCCTTAGGTGATCCACAAAGGTTCTAAGAATTCTAAAAAAATATAAGCCATTTTGCTTTCCTAAGAAAAGGAGATACATTTCACTGACTACTAATATCATTCTTTCTGAAAGGTCCATTAATAGTATCCTAAAGAAATGTACTGTGTTTCAAATTTGGGTTTTTGCTACACTGTCTGGTCATCACACAATGTTTGGTAGTATTGCAAAGCTGTATTTGTCCATACACAAAATGTTTGCATGATCATAAAATAACTTCTTCAAATTTGTCCCAAATGGCCCCCAACTGTCTTGATTTAGACATAGTTTATAGACTTCCTTTAAGTAGGAAAGAAATTTATTAACAAGATACTGAATAGGTCATAGAATCATTAGACAACAAGGAACACCAGACTTAGAAAGGACAAAGCCAAATTATATCTGGTTAAAGAGAGCAGAAAATATTTAACAGTTTAAGTAAAGTATTGCCACTGAAATTGTCACCTTCAAAAATTTTTTTCAATATAACTGTGCTGAAAGTCTCATATCTAATAGCTTTTCTCTTGTCGTTAATAATGGACTCTATTTTTTTTGCTGGAAACCTTTATTTTATTATTTAATTGTATTTAAATCCAAGTTAGTTAGCACATTTCAGGAGTAATTTAGTGATTCATCACATATAACATCCAGTACTCTTCCCAACAAGTGCCCTTTTTAGGACTCATCACACTTTTAGCCCATACCTGGGATAAACTGAACATTTCCCAGCTTCCCTTGCATTCACTGTAACCACATAACTATGCTTTAGCTAATTAGATATCAATGGAAGAGCTATAAAGGAAATTTTGAAAAACTCCTTAAAGAATTGTTTCAACTGCTTACTATGCACTTTTTTGTCTTGTCTTTTTTCTATCCTAATACATGGAATACAAGTGGTATGCATGGAACACTATTCCCTCCATCTTGAACCATCCTTGAAAATGGATGACAGGTGCTGAGGAAGGCAGGACAGAAAGAGAAGGAATCTGGTTCCTGGGGTTTATTGAAGCATCATACCAGGCTCACAGTCTGCTATCTCCAAACTTCTTTCATTTGAAATAAAAATCTGTGTGTGTTTCATCTTTTTTTTTTTATTTTGGGTTTTCTGACATAACTTTCAAACTCAGGATTTGAAATTCCATGAGAAAATGTTCAATTATTAGAGCTGTTAAGTGTCCATCCTTTACGTTGTGTACGATAAGGTTACTTCATTTAGAGCCCCATGTATACTGAATATAAACAAGAACAGGTGATATCCCAAGTGAAGCTGATGAAGTTGGGATGCTCTTAATATAGTATAGGAATGGGTATTTCATAGGTTAAATAAGTGGGTGGATGGATAGATGATTGATAGGTAGATAGATATATACATACTTACAAACATAGATACAAACATACATACATACATACATACATAGGGGTAGACAGATAATCTCCCTTCAGTCCTCATACAAAGAATAGTGTTTAAGTAACATATGAGATCTGCAGAATCATTCTTGAATTTATATTGTAGAAGCTGCCTCTTAAACCACTTCTCACTGAAAGTAAATGTCATTACCACAAAATGCCTTAAGTAATAGTAACTCCAAGGAAGACAGTGGTATAATATTGCCCAAAGAGGTAGATCTGAAAAATTGCTTTAATTTAGGGAAGATGTTAGAGGACCCATATTCTTCAGGAAATTTATAAGAGTACATTTATCTAAACTGAGAGTTCTAATTTATTGTCATTGCTCAACACCAGGAATGGAATCACTCTATGTTGGCATAAAATCTTTAAGGAAGCTGCACAGAAAGTCATTTCATTGTATTTAGTGAAAATACCTTTCAATTATGAGTGACTTATCAGGAATTACGCTACTGATTTTACATATATTTTGACACTAATCCTACTTTAGGCAACTTCATGCACATTTTATAGATAAGGAAATAGACCAATATGGTTATATGTATTTTTCCCATGTCACAGAGTTATTGGGTATGTGGAAGAACTAAAATTTCAAACTTAGGTCTATCTGATTACAAATATTCAACTCACTTCATCAAAATGCCTCCCTGTGTTTCTCAGGAGGTGATGAAAGAAAATATTTAAAAATAGTAGGACTCTAGGAGTTCTCAGGAACTGACATTTGTGAATGAAATGGAAGACATATTTGTATGTAAAACAAGACAGATTGAAGAAGCTTTCCTTCAATCATGTATTCTACATCCATGGGAGTGGATTCACTTACCTGTATATAGTGAATCATGATGTGTTACTGGTGTGCTTGGAGCCTGGAATAGTTGGGAGTCCCCGCGCTCACTACCTCTACCATGTAAGCACTCTTTCCCATTTGCCAACATATGTTGGACATATCATATTTTGTAGGTTATGGTGTGAAAACATTTGGGAGACACTGTCTTACACTAATTGGAATGTATTTCTTAGGCATTCTTGTTAGGGTCGCAACATGTAGTAAATAAAAATACATGATTCCCACTTAAATTTTAATTTCAGATAAAGACCAAATAATTTTTCACTGAAGTGTTGTATACTCCATGCAATATTTTGGAAGACATATTAACAGCAAAACAAAACAAAACAAAACAGTTCTTAGCCAGCAATCCTGATCTTAGAGATTTTTCCCATGTCATTATGGAACTCATAGTTGTTTTTCTTTCAGTCACTAATGATGACCTCAATTTCTAAACTGTTTCTGGAAGTGGAAAACCAAAGGAAAACCAAAGTGAGTCTTTATAATGAAAAGGGATAATTCCAAGATGAAGCACTGTGTGTGAAACACAACCATAAGTGTCTTAGTCACCAGCGTTATGAGTAAATTAAGATCACATTGTAAAATAATTTTTAAATTCTTTAAAATTTTTTTTAAAGTTTACTTATTTTTGAGAGAGAGAGAGGGAGAAGCAGCCTCCAAACTCTGAGCTGCCAGCACAGAGCTCGATACAGGGCTCCAGATGATGAACCTTCAGATTGTGACCTGAGCCAAAGTCAGACACTTACCCAACTGAGCCACCCGAGTGCCCCTATAATTTTTAAATTCTATATTCTCAGGGACACATCACGTAATTACTGGAGAATTGTCACTCTTTGTGTGTTTCTAAGGTTTTTAAGAAAATCATGCTGCATTTTAGCTTCTGCTTGCTCAGAACAGTAACACAGAGTTCCTGGGCGCTGAGCTCCTCTCCTGAACCTGCTTCCGCCTGTGTTTCCGCCTGTGCTACTGATCACCCGCATGAGCCACGTAAGTCTACCCTTCGCTGAATTTTAGGGAGATCAAAAGATCTTTCATTTTCTATCCTCTGCTCAGCATGGGAGAGATCTTTCCCTCTTGCTGAAGAGTGTGGTTTCACACTCTTTTATGAACATTATAAAGCACTTTCAGTGTGTGCCAAGCTCTGGGCTACTTCATTTAAAACAGTACTCGCCATGGGAGATGCAAATCATGTCTCCATTCAGTTGCATCCAGCTCACTTTATTTCATTTTCCATCTCTTCTTCAGTTAAAGTAAAAAACAAAAACAAACAAACAAACAAAACAACCTTTCAGATCTCACTTTAATCATTCAGGGATCTGTGTTTTCGGTTAGTGAAAATCTGTCTGAGTTATGGAAAAAAATACAGAAAAAATGCTGTTTTCATTCATGTTTTAAAATAAAATTTATAAATATAACAAGATGAAACTCTGCCTATAATGATCACAATTTTTATAATTTTATGCAGAAAAAAATAACTTCTTTAGGCAAACTTTTCATTAATAATGATTTTTTAGTCTTATTTTTATATTAATAAAAGCCAACCAGCTCTCCTCTCCCCCAGCAAAGAACAAAGATAAAGACCACGTCAAAGGTAAATTCTGTTCCAACTTTTAGGGAGTTGAAAACCACAAATTATGTGTGACACTTTTTTCCAGTTTCTTCTCTCATAAAGTCAGAAAAAAATCTGAAGTTCATTCTCACCCAAGGCTATTCTCCATGCATATAATGAAGCTACACCACATATACAAGACATCTTGTTCTAATCTATTTATATTAGCTTTTCATTTTTAAAAATATCTATATTTTGAACTTCATCAAGTACTATGCTATTTAATAATCGTTTAGTTTTCTTAACTATACAAATAGACCTATGTTAATATGCAGCATTGTTCAGAAATAACCTACTGCATGAATGTATTACATTAATATTTCTTTTTTTTTCTTTTTCATAGCTAGGAAAAAGACTTCTGTGCTGCTCTCAGAAATTGGTTAAAGTGTCTTAAGTGTAGGAAAGATCATTTCCTACAAAAATATATCCAGTTCCAAAGCTCTCTTTATTTAAAGGATGGTTCAACGATTCCTATAAAATTTAAAAGCAAGAATGGGAATTAATTTGCCAAAGCAATGTAGATTTTTAATAAGTAGTGTATATAATAATTATATACCATTACATATACCATATGTATTAATATATTTATAATTATCTACAATTGAAATGTTCAATATTGTAAATTGTAAAGTATTATGACTTTCATTCATCCCTTCCTCAAGGGCAACATTCCTGTGATTTATCCCATATTCCTAGGCTTTGAGTACAAGAGGCATGACCCTCAGTGAGAACAGTGTCTTGAGGAAATAAAGAGTTCTAGGTGTTTTGGTGGAACAGAACAGACTACTATGAGGGTTCCTCGGTGGCGCAGTCAGTTAAGTGACTGACTCTTGATTTTGGCTGTGGTCATGATCTCGTGGTTTATGAGTTCGAGCCGCACACTGGGCTCTGCACTGACAGTGTGGAGCCTCCTTGGGATTTTCTCTCACCCCTCTCTCTGCCCTTCCCTTACTCATGTGTTCTCTTTTTTTTTTTAAAAAAAAGGTACTTTAAAGAGCCTACAAAAAGAAGGCACATACATCCTAGAGACCTTATATCTCACTAAGAAATATACATTAATGATAAAATAATTTAGATTAGACAAAGATCATTCCAGAAAGATGGAAAAAAAATTATACTTGCAAAGGTTCTGGTAGTAGAAATAAGGTTCTTAGAACATTGTGATGCTAGCATTAACAGCTAAGTCGAATTATCAGTTACGTTTTATTAATGCTGCCAGAATATTGTCAATCTTTTTATGATTCAATCTAAAAGTAAGAATTTGAAAAAAATTACACTTATATATATAAATATAATAGAAGTTGATGCATTCCCCCTGATATAAACTATGTTTTTAGTGAAGAATTCATGGTTTATGTATGTGACATATGCTATTTTTAATTGAGTATATTCTTAGAATCCTTTTTGCCTAATCTCTAAAGTGTTTCTCTCAGTATAGCTTATTTTATTCATTTTATATGGATGTCTCTGTGATGCTCTATACCAATTCAGTTGTAACAGTATAATCAGTTGATATATCTTTTTAAACTCATTTAAACATAGAAAGGCACTTCTGGCAACACATTTATAAGATGATATTTTGAAACACATGAATTTTGTCTGGTTTAATTTTGTTTGTTGCTTTTTATTTTTTTATAGTTTTTGGTCTTTATTTATTTTTGAGAGAGAGACAGAGTATAAGCAGGGGAGGGACAGAGAGAGAGGAAGACACAGAATCCAAAGCAGGCTCTGGGCTCTGACCTGTCAGCACGGAGTCTGACACGGAGCTCGAACTCAGGAACCACGAATTCATGACTTGAGACGCTTAACTGACTGAGCCACCCAGATGCCCCGTGTTGCTTCTTCTTAATATTAAGTAAGCTTAAAATTATTCACATCTTCCCCCCACCCCACACACACACATCTGATGCAAGAAGAGTTCTGTTGCTATGACTCTGCTTACCATTTGCTGAAATTAATCTATTTGTCTTTTATTATGAGCCACTCTGTTATGGAAGATTCTTAGAGTTTCCTTTATCATAACGATGACTGGACTGGTTGTTCTTTGGTGTGTTTATAAGACTTCTTCATGAACAGTCTGATATCTTTGGAACTGGAGAAAAGTGTTTCCCTTGTGCATCCAGTTTAATAAATCTAACCACAACCCCTGTCCTGGCATGCAAGGTCCTATATTCATTAAACTGAGCACTGGAGTCTATCTTGCAACTCTGATGTTGATCAAATAATCTGTGAGTTCAACTTTTGATGAAGGCTCCATAGAAGCAGCACAACCTTCTTTAATTTCTTGACTGAAATTCAGGCTGTAGTTATTTAGTTCGGCAATCCCCTCTCCTTTTTAAAATGTTCCTCTTTTCCTGAATAATCTCAAAATCATAGTACTTTACTTGGTCTTTTTTCTTAGTTTTTAAAAATTTCTTTTTAAAATTTATGTGAATTTATTAATAATAAATAAATAAATAAATAAATAGAATTTATTTTCTTATAAAGGCTTTGGACACTTCTGAACAAGTTATCCAAAGTATCGATAAAGTTTCAGGGGCATCCTAGACTTATGTCTTGCTGGTCCTTCTAGACAATCCCGTTTTGATTAAAACTGTCAACAGGTAGGTTTTTGTATCCCCTGGCCAGTCAAATTGCAGTGACAAGTTACAACTGGAGAAAGATGTCCAGTGGTCAGGTAGGCTGAAGGTAGAGGTAGACTGGGTGAAGATGGCAGCAGCTATAGGAGTCGCTGCCCACACTGCAATAGATTTGTTACTGGTAAGATTCAAATGACCATGTAATACAGCTGTGCTGTATTTGTCAGGTCATATATCAAGGTTTTTTATTTATTAAAATACCCATTAAATGTAAGTTCAAAAGGCATTTCTGAGAATGAGAAGATACAACATCTCTAGTAGAACATATGGAAGCTTTTGACTGGCTCCTGTCTGCATCACTCTGCAATGGATTTAATTTTTAGAGAGCAGGAACTCCAATGACTGCCTGCCTCTTTGATAATATATCTAGGCCAGCTTCTTTGAATGTTTTTAAAAATATAATTCTTTAGGGAACATATAACAAAAGCCCTGAGGATTCCAATTAGGTACTTGTTATAGTATTGCTCTGAGGGAGTTCTTGCTTTTTGGAATGATGTCATCTGCTTGCAATGGAGCAAGTAGCTCAGGCCTCATGTGAGCCTTCAGTGTCAGTAAGTGCATCACCCTGTTGCAAATATGGCTGCTGAGAAACACTGCTGTCCATGCATGGCTTTCAACTTGTAATTTCAGGTAATATACTGCATCTGGAACATGGCCTTCATATTTGCACCCTGCTATGGTCTGAACCTTTGCATTTCCTCAAAATTCATAGTTGAAATCCCGACGCCCTTTTTGATGGTATTAGGAGGCAGGACCATTGGAACATGATTAGGTCCCCTCATGAATGGGATTAGTGTTATAATAAAAGAGACCTTACAGGCCTCTCTTGACCCATCAGTCATATGAGGACACCTCAAAAAGTCTGTGACCCGGAGGAGTGCCCTACCTGACCATGCTGGCACGTGGATCTCAGACTTCCAGACTCCAGAACTATGAGAAATAAATTTTTGTTGTTTTCAGTCAGTGGCATTATATAAGAGTGGCCTGAACAGACTAAGACATATCCTTTTCCTACTTTTCTCCTGGGAACTGAATGAATCAAAGGTCAATTCCTTCAAATTATGGTCTTCCAAATGAAAACAAAAACAAAAGCAAAACAAAAACTTATGGTCTTCCTCCTTGAAATTAAATTCTGTAGGTCTGCTCGATTCCAGTGCTGATGAGCTTCACAAGCAGGACAGAGATGTCATCATGCCTCAGTCATCCACGGTGCTGCTCCTACCAGAAGCCTTATCCTCTGTGACACCTAAATCTCTCCCCAACACTTACTCCAGCTTTCACTAGTCTGTTTAATGTTGATAAAGAAAAAAAGCAAACCTAAAAGAAAACCTAAAAAAAACACCTCAAGATAATTTTTTTCTGAAATACACAGGCATTGAAAGAGGCATAAACATTTATAGGTCACAATTTATTTTAACAAACAGTTGTTTCTAGAAAGAATTTGAATCTTTATTAAATCAATGGATGCTTGCATTTATGATTCAATTAGCATGAATATAGTTATCTTACACTAAAAGTTCTAGTTGGGATTGAAAACTGGAGAATTAAGCACTTGGTGAGGCTTTAAAAAATTTTTTTTAATGTTTTATTTATTTCTAGGAGAGAGAGAGAGAGAGACAGCATGAGCAGGGGAGGGTCAGAGAGAGAGGGAATCACAGACTGAAACAGGCTCCAGGCTCTGAGCTGGCATTCAGCACAGAGCCGGACGCGGGGCTCGAACCCACGAACCGCGCGAGATCATGACCTAAGGGAAAGTCAGACGCTTAACCGACTAAGGCACCCAGGCGTCCCACTTGGTGAGGCTTTTAAATAACTGAAGTCACATAATAGAAACTACAATTTGGAGCATAACAAAAACTATCAGTGAGAGATAACCCTTCTGTCATATAGCTCACAAAACCCATTAATTAGAAATACACTAAAGTATTCTACAGCAAGTTCCTTTTTCTTTAAAAGGTTTATATTACACAGACTTTTTTGTTTTGTTTAATAATGGTAACATAATACACTATTTACTAATCATACGTTGTTACTACTGGTGTTTGTTTTGCTTTGACTTGGCTTCCACATTAGGCAATATGCTATTGGAATATTTCAAAGCTTGAATTCAATTGACTTTCACTGTCATTTAATTGATTAACTTAAATTCGATGAGAACATTTTTTCACAGTGCTGAGATCCAGCATTACAACAGCTATTAAATATCATTTTCTGGCAACAATTGATGCCTACTGCATGGTTAGCCTTCAGGGTATCCATACTTTTTGCCTTCACGGATTAGTTTAAATTTTAAATTGAGTTATCTTTCATTTCTCTGCTTTTGGGGGGAAAACTCTTCCCTTAGACACAGTTAAGAATTTTTTTTCAGTTGCAACAATTATATTAGTTTGGATAAACGCTAATCTGTTAGACAAAAATACCCAAAATATAATGGTTTGTATAAAATGTATCTTTTTCCTTAATGCTATAATGCAGAATCCAGAAAGGTTTTTCAATAAAGGCCATATGGTCTCTGCTATTGCTACTCAATTTTACTGTTGGAGCTTAAAAGTAGCAGTAGACAACTAAATAAATGAGCATGGCTGTGTTCCAATAATACCTCGTTTACAAAAACAGTCTGTAGACTACAGTTTATCCTAGAGGGAAGGCAGTCCATGGCTGATAGAGCAGCTCTGTCATGCTCATCACAAGAATTCTGTACTTTCTCTAGACATCATATCTCAGCAAACCACTCAAATATTTATGTACAGTAAGGTAAAGAGGAATAAAGTCTAGAACAAGATTCTGTAAGAGGACTGTTGCATTTATTCACTTATCCCAGGCTCATAGTTAGCCAGGGGTGCAAGAGAATGAAACTTTTGCTTCTCGGCAGAGAAAAGATGAGGGTTTCTATTCTAATAGAAAGAACTAGACTATGGATATTAGAAAGCTATTAAACATTTCCACCAAATTCCATGTCTCCTTCATTCTGAGCACACTCACCCCTTCTGTAAGCAAGAATACAAAGTATTTAGATACACATCAGTTATTCATAGAAGTTATAAATGTCGCTGGTCAGGAATTTTGAATACTGCCTGAAATGGCATGAGTGCAACCTTAAAATCTGTGGGATCTAGAATAAGCATGAAAAAGGACAACCACCTACAATATATCTAATTTATTTAAAAGGTATATATAGTGCTATTAAATAAAACATGTCCTGTAATTCTAACTTGACAAACTATACCTTCTTTTTTGTTTGAGTTTATTTATTATTTAAGAGAGAGAGAAAGACAGAGTCTTAGAAAGTGGAGGAGGGGCAGAGACAGAACGAATCCCAAGCAGGCTCCATGCTGTTTCACAGAACCCGACAGGGGGCTCTATCTCGAGAACCCGGAGATCATGACTCAAGCTGAAATCAAGAGTCTGACACTGCTTAACTGACTGACCCATACAGACATCCCCAAACTACACCTTCTTAGCAATAAAATTTTAAAAAATGCAAATCTATTGCTTTAATAAAATTTTACTAAATCTTTTAAAAACTACAAAAAGTATTATTGCACTTGTTTGAGTGTTCTGCTAATTAGCCATCAATATCTGGATGAATAATGAGAAATCATAAACTATGTTCTGTTGATTCTATGCCTTGTTAAACAACTATTTTTAAATCACCATAGTTTGTAACTTTTTTATTAAATGTCAATTGGAAATAAGGTCCCTCTGCTGAGTCGGTAGCCAATGAAGTTAATAAACTGGTAGTGCAATATTAAGATTCAGAAATCAACCATGAATTTTCTGTATGGTATTTATATTTTTTTTATCATTGTGGAAAATTTTACAGAAATCTTCTGAGTCTGTCATATAAATTACTATTAGTTATATCCTGATCATTTTTATAACTCAAATGAGTAGCCAGAGCCAAACAATATTTCTTATATTCTTTTCCTTTCAAAATGTTCACTACTGACACATTATTTTAAAAATGAGAATAGTACTGGTTAATTTGTTTAATACTCTCTCTTCAGTTAAGAATACATTGCAACCTATAGTGGCCCCTACAAATAATCTTCACATTTTAATTGAGAGTTTATATGTATAAACATATAAACATATACAACATAATGTACATGCATTATAACATATACAACAAAATGTAGACATTATTTTGTATATGAATTCTTCCATTCAATACACATCATTTCCTTGTTCTAAGTATAAAATCCCTATATTTTATTGAGATGTCACGTTTATTGCATATTGACCATTCACTTACTTTCAGCTTTAATTAAGCCTTTTTTCTAAATTGTTAGAGTATTTTGAAGTAGCCAAGCCTAGATATATTTTTTATAAGTTTTTGCTAGTAATAGTTATAATAATCAACAGTTCATGTAGGATAACTGAAGAGCATATTCAAAATTAATTTTTATATCTGCCAATTTTCAAATAGTCTAAATTAAATCTAATAATTTTAATTGCATTTAGTTCTCATTTCTAAAATTTATTCTTGAATGACTTTAATGTGAAATGCAATACAACAACAGCAAGGTGTTCAATTTGGGAGAGATCCAGAAAATATAATATTTATTTTTTTATTTAGCCCAGTGTCACTACTATCAGCACATTTAAAATCATGTTTCCTCACACCAACACCAAATTATATGCTCTGTTTTTATTGTCCATGAAGTTTTAAAATAAAAAATAAAACAAAGTTTCAAAATAAAAACAAAATAGTATCACACTTCATAGATATAATGTATGTACAATGTATATATATATGTACACATATATAAATATGCATATACATGCATCAGATTCAGTTCCATTTATATACATATAAATTGAAATAATATGAATTGTCTCTTATTGTAAAATGTACCATAGCTACATATAAACCTGTTGGAAACTGCCTTAATTTGCAAGCAATTCCAGCAACATGCAGTAGAATACACAAAGAAGCCAAAAACTTAACACCAGACACTATCCAGAAATTACAAGCTGTTATAAAGATTCTAGAATTCTCACTGTCTGAAAGGATATGAAAATAACCTTCATTTGGTTTCTTTTAACTTATGTGCTTTCACTCTTCAGTTCCTTCCTGCTCACAGAATCAATGTCCTCTAGTGACAGTATCACCCACAAAATTGCAAAGTATTTTGGTGCAGGTATGGTTTAGTTAAGTGCAGCACCTTGAGTTATATGGGTACCAATGCACTCTGTGGTACTTTGCTGGTGTATGTATTTTAAGATACATGGGCTTCTGAAGCCCACGGCGCCAGGGCAATGCCCTTCTGTGGCTAGGTCTAAGGATGGATTTGACTGGCAGTAGGGTTGTTCTTCGGTGGCCCATTTAGGGCTGTTCATGCAGCTGCTTTATAGTAATTCTTATGTGCGTCTTATCAGTTATGGTCCTTGGATTTGCTCTCCCTTTGAGTCTTTCTTATCTTTTATCCCTCATGATCGTATCTAAAAAGGATGTTAGGAAGTATGTTTTTCTGGAGATTCAAAGCCTTTTCATGCCACTCCTGCCACTGCAGAATAAAGATACTGCAGCTTATTTTAAAAATTAAACAATTCCAGACTTTTGTTGCTCATTTTTGTGGTTTCATTGGTAATGCAATTTCCTCAAAATCCATTAATCTGGACTCATTTGCTTTCAACCACTCATGTGAAAGTATTAATACTCAAAGACACTTTCTGAGCTTAATTCTAAATTGCAAAGTTTCCACTTTTATTTACTGTGTTTTCAGTCTGTGGTATCTCCTTCTTTGCCACATGTTGTTTAAACAACTAATTAAATGCTACATATTTTAGGATATCAATTATATCAATACAAAACTACCATTAAAGTATGGGCTATGCTGTGGTAATAAACAGAAATCAATCTACAATGGCTTTTCAAAAAGTAAAAGCTGACTTCTCTTACCCAGAATAGTCCAGGCTAACTAGTCCAGGGCTGTCAGGATGGCTGTTCCACCCCAGCACATGACCCCGAAGGTTGTTTTATTAGTGCCACTTCCCTGCCAGTAAGAACAGAATAAGAAGTCGTAAGGTGCTGGGAGCTGCACAGGCCTCGCTGGATGACAGTCACAGTGAGGAAATGGAAATGGCATTTGCACAGCTCCTTCCATGAGAAACGAAAACTAGTATCTCCTTCTGCTACTACTGGCTCATGTTGGAAATGAGGCTGCTGGTATTGACCAGGCCTCACAATATTCCAGATCAGACTAATATTCCCCACACAAATTGCTCATAAGGAAAAGCATATTCCTGCCTTTTCAAAAGAGATTTTAGATGAAAGTGTTGTGGATGATTGTCAAAAGGCTCTTCCTATGGGCCTTGCATATCCAAGACTTAGATAATAAAGGGGGTTAAGAACACAAGAGTTATAACTGAGCCTGGCCCTAAGACAAAGAGCCTAATTTAGAGTTAAGGACAGATATCCATCCCCACCCAATTGTTTCTGCTTGGAGCACCGGCCCCCAAAGGCATCTTATGATCAGTATTTGGAGTGACTTATTCTGGCCTTGAATATGCTGACTGCTCCCTGTGAAGGAACCTATTGTAGGAACTTCTTCTTTTGTGATTATGGGAGCAAACGTGTTTCCTGAAAGACCTGTTTTTCTTAATACTTCTCCTTAAACAAGCTATTGACCCCTGCTCACAAAGAACTAACTTCACCCTTTTTATGCTAAAAACATTGTCTCCTATACTAAAGATACATTCCTTCCTCATAGGATAAGCATCTAAATCCCCTATCTCAATCTCTATTGATAAAGGTTATGCATGAATCTTCTACAAATCTATGTTCTGGGAAATTCTTACATGTCAAAGAAGTCTGTTATCAGAAATCACTGTCTAAGACAAATGCCACTTCTGTGCCGTCCCCCAAACACTTAATTATAAAATAAAGTGGAGCCCCAGTCAGAGCAGAGAGGCCTGCCTGGTGACCAGAAAGACTCTTGGGCCTCTCTCACCCCTCCCTTGCCGACACCGTCCATCCTGCAGGGATCCCTGGACCCAGCTGGAGCCAGCTTCTGGCACTAAGGGGCATTACATTTTAAATAGAATTTGTAGGTATATATTAATTATATTTTTAATCTGGTTCATTTGTTGTTGCCATTATTTTGCTGCTTTTTTTTTTTGGAAACCGATTGGTTTTTCTTTTTTGCTTGAAAATTTAAGCACAAAAAAAATGATGGATGTCTTATTTCAGAGCCAAATCGTGAACATTAGTGGTCACTGTTCATGTTTTCGGAAAACCATCACCTTTAATTTGTCACATTTTGTTCTGCTTCCTCAAGTTAGGAAGTGAAAACACACTCTTCCAACTTTCCTTGAGGTTTCACATTCAGAAATGTGACAATTGCCAGTCAGATGCACCTGCTCTTAGTGTATGCGTAGAATATTCACAAGAAAGGTGTTTGAGAATTTCTCACTGGGAAGTGTGGTGAAGTACCAAGAGAGGCACCTTTCTTTCAGAGGCGGGAATGTCAGAGGTTGTAGCAGAATCAGCCTATGTCTCTGTTAGTGGTGCAAACTGAAAATTCTTGCTCCCTCACAGTGTCAGTCAATATACAAATGTGTATTTGGTGAAATTACAGGGAAATATGTAAGGGAAATATGTAAAAACAAAATCTTCTTTCAGACCAGGGAACCTCTCTACAAAGGGAACACAGAAGGAAAACTACTGTATTATCAAATAAGCATTCAGCTAGAATGTGATGCACTTCACAGACAATTTGCTACGAGAGTGAAAAGATAAAAAGAAATCTCACCTTGTATGTAGCCAAACAGACATAACTCATTATATACATGTTCTTGAGAAAAACAATGACTAGTTCTCAAGGAAGAGGACTTGACAGCACCATTTGTCACACAAAGTTCATTCATCTTAGATACACCTAATATTGTGGTAACCATCTGTGTTAGCTAATTGGCGTGATTCAGAGGAAAAACACACTTACCTCCTTACCACAGGAGCTAGTTTTGCAACTCAGAGCAAGGTTGCCCACTGACATTAGGCTCCTACTCTCTCAGAGAAACCAGAGTTAGAGGTGTTATCTTCCTTAATGTTTACCTTTCAATTAGATGGTTCCTGGTTCCATAAGAAGGTATGGGTAATAAAGCTCACAAAAGACCTATCTAGTTTCAAAAGAATTTACATACATTTCAAAGAGAGGAGAAAGTATTAATAATTATAGTTTCTAAGGTAAATGCTCTAAGAAAAAGGGAGGGGGAGAAGTCTCTTCCATTATATTCAATGAAGAGAATTAAGCCTTGTTTTAAATTTTGTTTGTGCTAACAATCTGTATTCTCTGGCCCTAATTCTCTTGACCTCCTGGAGTTTCTGTGAATTAATATATAATGAAGTACTTTTAATTTAACTTTTTTTTTTTTACAAATATGTATTTTCTTAGTTGTCATCCTGATAGCCATAGATCATGTTATTTACTCATCATAGCAACTCCAATTTATACTAACATTTCTAGAGATTATATTATTTAAGGTCAGATACACTTAGATTAAATGTTTTCTGCAGTATCTAAACAGAGAGTAAGTTTTTGACCTGCTATGTGAAACCAGCTACATTTTATTCTAGACTTTTGCCCATAATCACAGTATTCTTAGTAGGTGTTAATCTCAAACCTATTTGATTACAGATCACTTAAAAAATGATAATATGCCAAGACTTTCCTATATGATCAGTTTCCTCTCTTACATTTAAAAATAATTTAATGATAACAATAAAGTACCCATCTCTAAAAATGTTTAGCTGGAAAAGACATTATGGATACATAGATGATAGATAGATAGATAGATAGATAGATAGATAGATAGATAGATAGATGATATACACTCAATGCTAGAGGTAATTATGTTCATTACAAACATAGTCTATATTTCTCTTACCTAGAGTATAAATCACACAACAAAAAGTAACCTCACCTTCATATTGGCATTTAGAAAGTATGGATAATATACTTTATGTATAATGGAGACTATCCATATTGATAGTCTATTGTATTTGGTATATGACCTACCAGAATATTACATTTAGTTTCCTAACTTTGCTGCCAGTTAGATGTTGTTATATACCTTAAGTAAGTGTGACTGGGTAGCTAAGAGAGTCATTTCTAGAAGGGATATCCCTGAGGACCCATTGTTTCTTCTCCTTTGTTCCACTACTTGGAAAAAACAGATGTCATCTCAGCCTACAAAATCAAGGCCATACCTAAGGAACTGTGAGGGGGAATGAGTGAAGGTCGCTGCATACTTTGTAGGTGGCATATCAGCTCTGGACCACATGACTCCAGGTGACCTCATGAGCCAGATCTAAACTTTTTAACCTTGTTTAAGCTACTGTTATTGAATGATTTCATTACTTAAGAAGATCTATATATAATTATAATCCTAAATAATTCCTTAGAAATCTCTCACTCCCCTCTGCCGACTAAAATACACAGCTCTCTCACTATCAATATTCTTCAACAGAGTGGTACATTTGCTATAATTAATGAAACTATATTGATACATCGTCACCCTAAATTCATAGTTTCCATTATAGTTCCCAATTGGTGTTGTACATTCTATGAGTTTTGGCAAATACATAATGACCTGTATCTACAAATGTAATATCATAAAGAATAGTTTTACTGCTCTGAACCCTGTGCTCCACCTATTCATCTCTCTCTACTTTCTACCCTTGGCAACCTTTGACTTTTTATATCTTCATAGTTTTGCCTTTTCCAGAACATCATATAGTTGTATTCAAACATCATATAGCCTTTTCAGATTGGCTTCTTTCACTTAGTAATATGCATTTAAAGTTCTTCTATGCCNGGGGGCACTTGTGGGGATGAGCACTGGGTGTTATGTGGAAACCAACATGACAATTTACATGACATGTAAAAAAAAAAAATAAAAAAATAAAGTTCTTCTATGCCTTTCCATGGCTTAAAAACTCATTTCTTTTCAATGCTGAATAATATTTTATTATCTGAATATACCACAAAATTATCCATTCACTTACTTAAGGACATCTTGATTGCCTCCCAGTTTGGGCATTTATGAATATAGACACCCTGTACAAGTTTTTAAGTAGATATAAATTTTCAAGCAGCATTTTGATGGTTAATTTTATTTGTCACCTTGACTGGACTATGGAATGCTCAAATTGCTGTTAAAACATTTCTTGGTGTGTCTGTGAGAGTGTTTCTGGAATGGATTACCATTTGATTCCCACTGGGGGGCCAAATTGAACAAAGAGGTGAAGGAAGGGCAAGTTTTTGTTTGTTTGTTTGTTTTGTTTTTTAATGTTTTATTTATTTCTAGGAGAGATAGAGAGAGACAGCGTGAGCAGGGGAGGGTCAGAGAGAGAGGGAGTCACAGACTGAAACAGGCTCCAGGCTCCGAGCCGGCAGTCAGCACAGAGCCCGACGCGGGGCTGGAACCCACGAACCGCGAGATCATGACCTAAGCGAAAGTCAGACGCTTAACCGACTAAGCCACCCAGGCGCCCCGGGAAGGGCAAGTTTTATCTCTCTTATTGAACTGGGGCTTCCATCTTTCACTGTCCTTGAACATCAGTGCTCCTGGTTCTCTGCCCTTTAGACTCTGGGACTTATACCACTGGCTCCCCTGGTTCTCAGGCATTTGAATCCTGACTGAATTATATCACTGTCTTTCCTGGTTGTCGATCTTGCAGATGACAGATTGTGGACTTGTACAGGAGCCAAAGCCTGTAATAAAATTTCTTTTCTACACATCTATATATCTATCTCATTAGTTCTGTTTCTCTAGAGAATGTAACTGATACAAGTGTGACTGCTGGACTATATGGGAAAGCATGCTTGGTTTTGTAATAAACTGCCACACTGTCATCCAAAGCGGCTGTACCATTTTGTATTCTCATCAGCAATGAATGGATGTTTCTATTGTTTCACATCCTCTCCAGTATTTTATATTGTCAGTGCTTTGTAGTTTTGCCATTCTAATAGGTGTGTAATGGAAAAAGTCAATATGGCAGTTCAAAGGCTGCCAAGCAGGTGGAATTCTCTTACTCAGAGAAGGGTGGGGTTTTTGTTTTATTCAAGCCTTCAACTAATTGGATAAGGCCCACCTACTTTAGGGGGCAATCTGCTTTACTCACTCTATTAAGTTAAATGTTAGTGTCATCCAAAAACACTATCACAGAAACACTTAGAAAAATGTTTGATCAAGTATCTAGACAACTCTTGGACTGGTCAATTTGCCACATAAATTAACTATCAGAAATTTCCATTTGTATTTCTTCTTTGACTTATAGACTATCTAGGTGCATATATATATATAATCTCAATATAAATTTATTGAGATTAGTTTTTCCATCATAATGTCAATGAGTGTCTTAGACAAAACTGTATCTCACATTTGTTGGATTTTGTCTTCTAAATTACTACTTGCATAGCACCTTTCTTTCCATTTATTTACTTTATACACCTCTGTCCATTTTAAAAAGATGGCCTTTGGTAGATTCCATGTAGTGAAGAAGTTTTATTTTTTATTTATTTATTTTTAATGTTTTATTTATTGATAGGAGAGAGAGAGAGAGAGAGACAGCGTGAGCAGGGGAGGGTCAGAGAGAGAGGGAGTCACAGACTGAAACAGGCTCCAGGCTCTGAGCTGGCAGTCAGCACAGAGCCCGACGCGGGGCTGGAACCCACGAACCGCGAGATCATGACCTAAGCGAAAGTCGGACGCTTAACCGACTAAGCCACCCAGGCGCCCCAGAAGTTTTATTTTATAAGCATTCCATCTTTTAATTGGACAAGAGGGTTCATTTTTGTTTAATAAATTTAGCAATGATTAAGTTTTCTGAGCACTTTTTTGTTTTCTATTCCTTCCTCCATTTTACTTTGTTCCTTTGTTCACCTGTCCCTTCACTTTTTTTCTATTATTTGAATTTTGCCCTTAGAATTTGATTTTATCTATTTGCTATACTTCTTTGCATTCTTGGTAGTTACAAAATGCAAGGCATATCATTTTTGCAATTAATTTGGTTTGGATTTATGCCTTTTCGCATAAACTTCAGATACATTGTGGCTATTTAGGATCATGTATATCCCCACCTACCATTCCTTTTGTTTCTTTGTTTGTTTGTTTTAGTTATGATATATGAGATAACTACATATAAGAACAAACATCCACCAAGACAATGTTTTACACACACACACACACACACACACACACACACAGTAAAACCTAGGATTGCAAGTAACTTGTTCTGTGAGTGTTTCATAAACAGAGCAAACATTTCTAATACATTTTAACTTGATAAATGAGCAATGTCTTGAAATATGAGTAGTATGTGATACCAAATATCACATGATCACAACTAAGCCAATGGTTCTCTCTCTCCCCCCACCACCCTCACTGTGGGATTGTGGGTGATCACCTCCCACACTAATGTTCAGTCTCAGGCCATGGTGTTTGGCAGAAATTATCAGAAAGTTGAAAGGTGCCCACAACTGACACCAGTGTATTTTTTGTCACTTCAAAGCACCTATGGACAGTCCTTTGCTTTTCCATACAAGAGTAAGCTTAAAAATGCTTTGTTTTATTCTAGGTCAGGCAGGTGCCTGCAGATACAGACCCTTTCCTCTGCTGCATTAATCCAAGTTACATTAAATGTAATGACAAGATGACAATGACAAGAGTTTATTAATACTGTACTATAGTCAACATCTGTGCAAGTGTATACAATGCCCCCATGAAGAAAGAGATTCTATTCAGTCAATAGATCACAGTGATTCCATGAGTGATAGTGAAAGTTGTCCTACACAATAACCCTCCTCTTTCTTGTCTTCCTCACATCAGCCACAAAGGTTTTCAAAGGTAAGTGCAGGTTAATTTGCTTATTTTTTTTAAATATTTTGTATTTCCTTTATTATTTTATATTACATTACAGCATTGTAATCATTTTTATATGAATATTTTGAGTTGTGGAATGAATCATCTGAGTTTCCATTATTTCTTATGGGGAAATTTGCTTTAATATACAAGTGTTTTTGATTATATGCATGTTTCCAAAATTAATTATGCTTGTAAACCAAGGTTTAACTGTATATATATATATATACTATATACATATATAGTATATATATAAGTGTATATATATATGCTTGTATATATATAGTATATACTNCTATATATATATATATATATAATGGTTGAAAAGAACAAAAATTGTCATCATTCAAATAAGCTGGCCACAGATAATATTTTCTACCATTAAATGAATTTACAGACAAATCATAAGTATTAATAAGTTTTGTGAGGGGTGCATGGGTGGCTCAGTCATTTAAGCGTCCGACTTCAGCTCAGGTCACGATCACACATTTCGTGGATTCGAGCCCTGTGTCGGGCTCTGTGCTGACAGGTAGCTCAGAGACTGGAGTCTGCTTCAGATTTTGTGTGTCCCTTTGTCTCTGACCCTCCCCTGCTCATGCTGTCTCTCTCTCTCTCTCTCTCTCAGAAATAAATAAAAAACAAAACAAAAGTTTTGTGATGCTGAATCATGAAATCAATCTATAAAATCATATTCATTTCTACATATTCCCATAAGAAACAGCAAATATAATTTTAAGAAATATGCCACTTACAGAAGCAGCAAAAATGTGAAACATTGAAGAATACATAGAAGACAAGTGTTTAGAGTTTGTGAATTAACCTGTAAAGGTTTACTAAAAAGCATTCAAAAATCTAATGAAATAAAAAAAAGAAAAAAATCTAATGAAATAAAAGGATTTATAAAATGTCATTAATATTTAATAGCACAGAGATGTCCATCTTCTCAAATTATTCAGTCTACAAAATGTATTTCCAACAAAAATTTCAAAATTGTTTTTTTTTCTATTCAGTGAAAATTTGGCAATACTAAAATGTGTCTAGGAATACAGATGGCCAAGAGCCAACAAGACATTCTTCATGAAGAACAGCACATTATAAAGATTTGCAACATGATGGATCAAAAGCTATTTTCCAATGTAAATAGAACAGTTGTTATTTGCACAAAACTAGACTACAGAGCAAAATATAAAGCCTCAAGTGTACATGGAAACTTCACATATGAAAAAGGTGTCATTACTAAGAAAAAAAGTAATTTAAAATGAAAACCAAGAAAATTCTACTGGTGTTACTAATTACATGGAATACTAGTGTTCTTTAAATATTAATTTAAAAGGAAAAAATATGTTGCAAGACTTTGAGAGAAGAACTGGAAATAGGAAGAGGCAAATATAGACTTTATTTTTAACCTAAATGTTATAAAGACAGTATATGTCTATAATATTCCAAATATCATTCCAAACACATAATTCTGTATTTCCTCCTTGGATGGCCCTAAATGCATTATATTTTATAATTCATTTTACAGATGCTAGATATTAAAACTCTGAAACATAATCTGCCTGGTTCCTACAGCTGGTATATAGTAAGCTGGCCCTGGAATCTGACCCTGTAACTGTTCTACTCTTGAGATCTTTGCCATATAACTAATTATTTCCTACCTGGCAATTGCTCCATATTTCCTGAGAAATAGGAACCTCCTACCTTGTAGGGTTTTTGTTTTTATTGTTTAGTTTTGGGGTTTTTTTAGGGGGGTGGTTTTTGTTATTTTTGGTCACTGAAGCAAGAGCTTTCCTCCTAAAACCTAACAAATCCTAGGAAATTTACAAGATAATACAGTCAAGGGATTTGGGAATAACTCTCCTAGCAGTTGGTTTCACAAGGTAGGTTCTGAACTCTATTCACATCCCTTTTTTCTGCCAAGTACGTCACAGTAAAATTAATGGGAGTAATGCTTATACCTCTCAATGTCTGAGGAATTTATACAAAAAGAAATTGCCTATGGCAATGCACTTTTGTGAATTTTTTACCCTAAATCTTTCAAAAATGTTAACCACAAGAGAAAAAATAGTGTCCTTCAAATGTCTCTGCAGCATTAGGATTCTTACAGCCTAATTCAGTAATTTGCTAGAGTTGTTATTTCTAAAATTTTAGATTAGGAACAGCAATAAAAAGAGCAGTTCAACTAAAGAATGAAACAGGAAAAAAAAGTGCAGCTGCATCTAAGAATGAAAGCAAGAAAACCCCAGTCACTGGTTACCTATCAATCCTCACTGAAACAATTACTCTGCGAATAACATAACAATTTGCAAGTAATCTGTGCTCATTAACATAACACATCCTTTAATGTGTCAAATAATCTTCGAATACAATATTTTACCTACCTACAAGGAAATTATAGCCTAGTGAGGGAGGGAGACTTGACATAGCAAAGAAGCATGTAACTACTGCCTTGAGAAGGCAAGTAAGACTTCCTAAGGCTGGCGCTAACAGATTTGAATCTTGTAGTGAGAACAGAGGAATGCCAGGCAACTGTTAAACAAACAAAACATATGTGCCAACAAAACAAAACAATAAAAAAGGGTAAATGAGTATGTCCTATTTAGGGAACAATAAGAAACATAGTTCAGCATACTGTCTGATATGCTTAAAGAAAGAATGATGGAAAAGTTAGCTAATAATTGAAGTTAGCCTTGCATTTTGAATAAGCACAAAAATATGTAAATCTTACATAGCATTTGGTCAATATTGGCACAAAAATGGACACATAGATCAATGGAATAGAATAGAGGACCCAGAAATGGACTGACAACTGTATGGTTAACTAATCTTCAACAAGCCAGGAAAAAAGACAGTCTTTTCAACAAATGGTACTGTGAAAACTGGACAGCAACATGCAAAAGAATGAACCTGGATCACTTTCTTTTACCATACACAAAAAATAAATTCAAAATGCATGAAACACCTAAATGTGAGCCGGGAAACCATAAAAATCCTAGAGAAGAAGAACAGGGGGCAGCCTCTCTGACCTTGGGCATAGCAATTTCTTTTTTCCTTCTTTGTAATAATAAATACATAGAATATAATAAATAATAATAATAATAAATAAATAAAATAATAAATCTAAAACAAGCTCCAGGCTCCGAGCTGTCAGTACAGAGCCCGAGGTGGGGCTCGAACTCTGGAACTGTGGTATTATGACTTGAGTAGACATTGGACACTTAACCCACTGAGCCACTCAGCAGCCCCAGAAACTTCTTACTAGACATGTCTCTGAAGGCAAGGGAAACAAAAGCAAAAATTAATTATTGGGACTTCATCAAGATAAAGAGCTTCTGCACAGTGAAGGAAACAATCATCAAAATTAAAAGGCAACCTACAGAATGGGAGAAGATATTTGCACATGAAATATATCAGATAAAGGACTAGTAACCAAAATCTATAAATAACTTATCAAACTCAGTACCCCCAAAAAAATATAACTCAGTTAAGAAATGGGCAGAAGACATCAACAGATATTTATTCAAAGAAGACATACAGGTGGCTAACAGGCACATGAAAAAATGCTCAATATCACTCATCATTGGGTAAATAAAAAACAAAACCATAATAAGATATCACCTCACACCTGTCAGAATGGCTAACATTAACAACTCAGGAAATAACAAATGTTGGTGAGGATACAGAGAAAGGGGAATCCTCTTACATTGTTGATGGGAATGCAAACTAGTCCAGCCATTCTGGAAAACAGTGTGGAGTTTCCTCAGAAAGTTACAGATAGAGCTACCCTACAACCCAGCAATTGCATTCCTTGTTATTTATCCAAAGGATATAAAAATATTGATTCAAAGGAAAACATGTACCCCAATGGTTACAACAGCACTATAGACAATAGCAAAATTATGGAAAGAGCCCAAATGCGGTCTATTGACTGATGAATGGATAAAGAAGAGGTGGTGTGTGTATATATAATATATATAATGGAATTATTACTCATTCATCAAATAGAATGAAGTCTTGCCATTTGCACCAACATGGATGAAGGTATAGTGTATTATGCTAAGAGAAATAAGTCAGTCAGAGAAAGAAATGCCTCATGATTTCACTCATATGTAGAATTTAAGAAACAAAATAGATGAATATGGGGGAGGGCAGGAAAAATAAAATTAGATGAAAATAGACAGGAAGGCAAACCATAAGAGACTGTTAACTATAGAGAATAAACAGGGTTGCTGGAAGGTCGTGGGGGGGATGAGCTAAAAGGGTGATGGGCATTAAGAAAGGTACTTGCTGGGAAGACCACTGGATGATATATGTAAGTGATGAATCATTAAGTTCTATTCCAGAAACTAATACTACACTATATGTAAACCAACTTGAATTTAAATAAAATCTTGGAAGTGGGGAGCCTGGGTGGCTCTACCTGTTGAGCAGCTGACTTCAGCTCAGCTCATGATCTCACAGTTTGTGAGTTCAGGACCCACATCTGGCTCTGTACTGACAGCACAGAGTGTGGAGTCTGCTTCAAGTTCTCTGTCTCCCTTTCTCTGTGCCCCTCTCCTGCTCAAGCAGTCTCTCTCTCTCTCAAAAGTGAATAAACATTTATAAAAAATATTTGAAGAAAATAAAAGATTTATGGATCATTTGTATCAATGTAGGTTTATTATAGGAGGAAAAGGCTAACATCTGGTTTAAGTTACTGGAAACAGTATTTTGTGTTTAACTTGGACGTACAGATAGAAAGATGTTGCATACCTTTGAAAGAAAATTTCAAGGTAATTTTTCAGGCACTATATTTGAAATTAATATGGAAGAAGGAAAAAGGAAGGTAGAAAAGAAGGAAGTTATAAAAAGGCAATATTCTTAAAGGTTCCTATGTTGATAGATACCATGTTGAATCATGTTTTGGTTTACAGCCTTCCTTCCTCCCTCACTCATAATCCACTCCGGAATGATGGTGAGGCTGAATATGTAGTATAGTTACACTGGAACCATATTCTAATTGCCTTTTTTTCCTCCATTAGAACAGGAAATATGCTCCTCCAATTTAAGCCTAATCCTTCTGCCCATGATTCAGATTTCATTTTCTCTACTTTCTTTAGATTGTCACAATATAGAATTTCCCCTTTTTCTTTTCCTTTTTAATGAACTTTAATAATTGGATTTTCCCATACTGCATTCCATAGCCATAAATCTAAAATGGTCAGTGGGTATATCCCCATTTTCTCATATCCAACCCCCTTTTTAACTTATTATCATCTCTCTTTTGCTCCTGTGACACTAGCGACTTCCATTCCACCAAGATAATAAATGATATCTAAGTTCCTAAGTTAGTGAAATTTGAAAGACTGCTACTTTTACCTCCTATTAAGTGTCAATCACTTTGATAATTTCTGAATACTTCTCTTCCTGTGTGTGTGTTTTATGACACAATATTCCCCTTTTTATAGCTTTACTCACATGCTTAAATTTATTTTTTCCATCTATGAAATGATGGGAATTTCTCAAGTGTCTACCTAAAGATTTCTATTTTCCCCCCTACACTGTACTTCCTCCCTAGAATAACCACATTAGATTAAGAGTTTCAAACAGCAGTCATTCACCAAAAAAAAAAACCATAAATTTACATCTACAAGAAAATTCTCCTTTGACTTTCAGTCTCATACATTCCACTCATAATTTAATATCTTCCCTCGAACTTTAAACATGTTAGAAAGTGTACTCTAAATTTCTCTACAACAGATCCTATTTCTCTAATATTGTTTACAATTCTTACCATAACCTCTTCAAACATAACAGGTGTCATCTTTGACACTTTTTTCTCCTGCACTCCACAGCCCAAAGATCCTCGTCTCCCACTATGCTGCTGTCAATATGAATACCGCCCTTACTTTGGTCACATCAATTGTCAGATGGTAAAGGAGATGCTGAGCTGTGGTTGCTGTTATCTCACATGTTAGCTATAAAATGAATATTTTATTTCTTTGAGATTTATCCTTTTCTCATAATCAATCCATCTGATAACTGAACCTTATGCTCTGCAAGAGAAAGACTTAACTGTTTAAGTCAGATATTTATACATTCTGGTTTTACCTATTCCAATACAAACACATCTGCTCTGGCCTTTTACATGTCTAGGATTTAAGCATAAGCAGGTTCTTTTCAACATTTTACTTCATGTTGAAAAATCTATCTATGTAAGAGGGTAAGACCAGTTCCCAAACTGAAACTCCAAATTCATGCACAAATCCAAAAGGGATGAAAAATAGATTACAAAATCCCGGATAACTGATTGCCAACTCTTCACTGAACTCCTTTGGAACTTGTGCCTATAGCATGGAGAGAGGTCAGTAAAACATACTCGGGTAGAACTTCATGCAATTATTTTTCTTAAAAGCACATTTATTTATTTCCCTGTCATATATTTTATTTTAAAGATATATGCTTCAGTTTGAAGTAAAAGTAGTATCTGTCCACATATGTCTTTTCATTCCTAACTAAAATCTCAGATTAAATAAATGCATTATAGTTTTCTTCCAATCACACTATAAAAAGTCAGATTAGCAAAGATTCTATCTATCAAATGGGTTTAGGGTTTGTCTATTGTCTTTACTGCTTTATAGAAAAAATATTCAGAAAAAAATCACTTCATTCAATTACAGTTTTAAAGATTATATAAAACAAAACAAGGTGATCACAGATAAGATTAAATAGGTCATATTTGGGGAAAAAAAACAGAGCAATGTTAAATTGTTTCTAATTGATTGCCATAGTTCTATGTCTATATTTCAATACAGTGAGTAAGAAATTTCCCAAAATTAAGTGATTTATTTTTCTATAAATCATCCGCAGAGTAATTTAATATGTAAGTAAATATTAAGACTACATATATTGTAGCAGAGAATACAGAGAAGAAAAAAAATAAGGCTGTTGTGTTTGGGGCCAATGTCTCTGCTCTGAGAGTTAGTAAGGGCACAGGGCAACATTTTGGTTAAGAGGGAGAGCAACATATGTGTATGTAGATGGGAATAAAGCAGGAATCTAGCTTAATAATCTTTGTGACTTGTATTTATCTTCAATATATTTGAATTTCTAATAAATGTAAGCTCTACTGAAGACAAAAACAGTTAATTATTCCTCACAAGTAATTTGGGAACAATATAAATTTTACAAAAGCCATGGGTGTGCCTGGCTGGCTCAGTCAGTAAAGCATGCAAGTCTTGATCTTTGGGTCATGAGTTCAAGTCCCCACTATAGACATACAAATTACTTAAAAAAATAATAAAGGTCTGTAGTATGACTAAGAAGATTTAACTCACATATTAAAACAAAACAAAACTAACTTAAAACAAATAAATAAAATAAAAAAGAAGCTCATAAAATTGTCAATAGAGACTTCCTCCTCAAGTGTTATCCTTAGGCACCAGTCACTGGGTTCACCTCTATGGACTGATATTTGCCTCAGGAAGCAGTTACATTTTTCCTGGCCCCCATCTGTGAGGACACTATCCCCCATTTGGGTTTGTCAGTATCTTTTTGTTCTTTTTCTTNATTTCGAGGTGAGGACTGGAGCCTACAAATAGCATTCTGTATTGTTTGTTTGAAAACAGACATTTTCAGACATTTTGTTTTCCCCTGGAAGAATGTTAATGACTTGAAGAAAGGATCTATATCTCTTTCTTCTTTATATCTTGTTGACTCTTCATACATAAAAGGCATTTAATGCATACTACTTAAGTAAATGAGCTCATTAATAAGTGCAAAATGTAATTTAAAACTTATGGAGAAAAGTCAGAACAAAAAATTGTTTGAGAAAAGGGAAACTGCTTGTACTGACTGGGAAAGTTTTACTTTTCTCTGGGTCCTTCTGATACTGCATTACTTTGTTAATTTCACAAAGGGCAGCATAGTACTTGTTTGGATGAATTAAATTGAACAGTTTCCAAGTTTCAGTTTTCTTAATTGATAAATTTATACACTGAGATCAATTGTCCCTTTAGAGAAGAAACTGCTAATGTATGAGATAAAAGGAATATTCAAAACAAAAGAGATTTAAATTCCAAACAGCAGGGACTGTTGGTTACCATACCGTGTAGGTTACCATATCCACCCACAGAGTAAAGACCTAAAACAATGCCAATATTCACAAGGAACCCTATTGTTCTTTATAAACAGCTCATATCTCTCTCAATCTTGTATCTACTGAAACCCATAAAAACCACTAATCTGTTTTCCATTTATATTAAGTGGAATTAATTTAAGTTCTCCACTTAAATACTTTTGTCATTTCAAAAATGTTATATAAATAAAATCACATAGTATGTTACCTTTTTGAATTGACTTCTTTTCAGTCAGAATAATTCCCTCAAGTTTCATTCAATCTGGTCATGCATACATCAATCATGTGTTCCTCTTCACCGCTGTGGATATACAGAATTTGGTTAGCCATTCACCTATTAAAAGTCCTCTCTGTTGTTTCCATTTAGGATAATATAAATAAGCTGCTATGGGCTTTCGTGTATAGGTTTTTGTGTGAACATAAGTTTTCATTTGTCCGGGATAAATGCCAAGAGTAAAAGCGCTAAGTCATATGGTAACTTCATGTTAAGTTTTATAAGAAATTATAAAACTGTTTTCCAAAGTGGCTTATACATTTTCAACAGCAATTTTTGAGTGATCCAGGTTTTCTCTATCCTCTGCAGCATCATTTCCTTTCAATTTTAGCCATTTGATAGTTTTGCTATCATAGCTCATTGTGGCTTTAATTTACATTTCCTTATGGCCTATTGATGTTGAATGTATATTTACGTTGCCAGCTCTATAAACTCTTGCAAAGTGTCTGTTCAAGTCATTTTCCCATTTTCTAATCTGTAGGTTTATGTAGTTTTCTGAATTTAAGAAGTTTTCAGCCATTATTTACTCAAATGCTCTTTGGTCCCCACTTTTACTACTTTTCCTGGAACTCCGGTCAAACATTGGAATTTTGTTATTGTTCCATATATCCTAGAGTTTTTTTTCATTTTTTTAAATTTACTTTGTCAAATTGGATTAATTTTTTTGATGTTTCTTTAAATTCACTGCTTCCAGGGGCACCTGGGTGGCTCAGTCGGTTAAGTGTCTGACTTTAGTTCAGGTCATGACCTCACGGTTCGTGGGTTCAAGCCCCACCTTGGGCTCTGTGCTGACAGTGAGCTCAGAGCCTGGAGCCTACTTCAGATTCTGTGTCTCCCTCTCTCTCTGACCCTACCTTGCTCACTCTGCCTCTCTCTCTCTTTCTGTCAGAAATAAATTAAAAAAACATTAAAATTTTTTAAAAAGGTAAAGTTAAAAAATAAAAAAAAATAAATTCACTGCTTCCATTCTGTATCATCTTGATGCCACTAGTAAGCCTACTCAACAACATATAGTTTTAAATATTTTAGTTTTATTTTGCTCTTCTATGATATCATTTAGTTCTTTTTCATAAGTTTTCCTCCTTTGCTGAGATTATCTATTTTTGTTTCAAGAGTATTTGTGATTTCTTGTTGAGATATTTTTATGATCATTGCTTGAAAGGTCCCTGTCAGATCCCTGTATGCACTTCAGTTTTCTTCTTTCCTGCCAACTTGTGGGTACACTTATGATAATGTGATTTTTTTTTTTTTAACCCAGGAGTTTAAGTTGTTTTCAGGAGGAGTGTCAGTTCACTGTATTGCATAAAATAGAAGTCAACCTACATACTTCCCTACACATTTTTATCATATTATTGGCCTTCTCAAAAAGACTCTAAAACTTTTTTTCCCTCTTGGATCACCCCTCTCACACATACCCCCACGGAAATCATTGTTTTCTTCTTATGAGAACAAAATTTTAATGTTATAAGAATTCCTCAGTAGCTTGATGTAATTCACCTTGAAAAGTCTTCTGGTGACTTCATTGCTTACTGTCTATGCAACCTTGCACAAGTCGTTTAATATCCTGCTGCCTCAATTAACTACTTCAGTTAAATGAGGGTACTAACAGTGCCTATCCAGTGGGAGTTTTCAAATATTAAAGAAGATAATTAATTTCAATGTGTCAAATATGTGCCAGATACTGCTTTAGGCACTGGGACATCAGCAGTGAAATAAACAGACAAAAAAATATTATTTGCATTTTGGAGATTTTGATCTAGTTAGGAAAAAAATGAATACCCAAATACTGTTGGCAAACAAATGGCAAGGCTCAATGACACAAGAAAAGTAGTAAGTGGATGAATGAGGTCTCTGAGAATGCTAATCTCCTTCAGTTTGGAAGGACTGAAGTACAAGTTGAGTGATAGGATTACCCTCACAAGTCCTTTAAGATCTTTATCTCGCAGATGTCTTTCCCTACTTCTATATTGTTCTGTTTGATTAAAAGTACCAGATAGCCAATATTTACTGAGTGCTACTGTATAACAAGTAGAGTACTCTAACTTATGCATGTGTAATCTTATTGCATTTGTATAGCACTATAAAATAGTCTTTAAAACAAATTTCACTTCTGTAAAAGTTTCCTCAATTTTCCCAGACTGATTTATATATTTCTTCTTTCCTCTATTCTGAATATTAATCTAAGCTTACATAGGTTTTATAGAATTTATATACATGAGCAATGATAGATAAAAAATGATATAGTCAGTGTGAGGAAGATAACTTTGGGAGGATTCATGCTGTTATTCCTACCTGAACAATTCCCTATATTACATTGTACTGCAATACATACATTATACTATATTATTATATTATAGTATATTCAGTTATATTATAACTGAATACATAAATGTTTTTATTCTATGAAATAAAGATTGCATATAAATATTTGTGTTTATTTCTTAATTAAAATGTAAATTTTAGTTTGGTATTTCTCAAATACTCAACGTGTTTCTAATATTAATAAATTTATAGTGATTTTTTTATAGTAGAAAATAGAAGTAACTCCTAAGTTTAATTTAAATTTAACTGAATTTTAACTTTTAAACCGAGAACCTATCTATAAAACCTTATAAATTAGAATTAGTACTTTTCTAAGTTAGCAACACCATCATCCATAAAACAAGGGCAAAAACATTCAGCTAAGCATTATGCAAGTTCAGAAATGTTGTAACTATAAAAAGAAAGTCCATTTAAATTGCATCCAAACCTAATTAAAAAGGCTTTAAAATAATATAACTTAAAGTGAGAAAGAATTTATACAATTAAGTATCAAAAATAGAAAATAACAAAGAGCCCCTAACATAAAGTTGAAGAAAATATAACCCAAAATATCATAAATATAATACTAAACTTGAGCTAAACTTATTTTTTCCAGTTTTAAGGCTAATTAGGAAAAGTTTCCAAAGGTGAGAACAAAGTAATATTAACTTTTAGTGACTTTAAGTATAGTTAAAAGAGAAAAATTCAATGAATAAAAAAGAATGCAATAAAAATATAGTACAAATATACTAAAGGAAAGTGAAATCCTGCTATAACTTTGTTAGTCCTTTATATATTAGATATATTAAAAATAGTAAAATATTTGAAAATAAAACTTGTTATCCATAAATTTGGGGAATGTGAATTTGTTGTCATTTGAAAAAAATATAGAAAATAAAAAAATAAAAAACTTCCTATTTATACTAAATATTTATTTTCCATAGGTTATATGTCAGAAACCATGCCATGCAATGACAGTACAGTAAAGATGACTATTTTGATTATGAGTTGTATGATATATAAAGGAAAACTAATTTAAACAAATAAATTAATCAGAAAAATGATTAAGTATATGATTTGAAGGAGATGCATACAATGCTATGAGGGCTTATAATCAAGAGATACAATCTGATCTTTGTGAGAAATAGGGAATGGATCCAGATATTATTCTCTAAATAAGTGATGCTTGAGTTGAAAGGATTGGGGAAAAAAATAACAATGAGAAGCACAATTTATTTCAGAGATTAATAACACACTTGTTGAACCACTATTTTTTTCCTGAAGACAACCTTCACCACTGGACTATAATGCTTTTTCAATACATGAAGAATTTCAATAGGTGTTTCCTACCCCTTTTATGTAAGTGAAGCTCCAGAACCATCACTTTAGGGAGTCCTATACAATCAGAATTGTGGTTGAGACAGAGGAGATATGGTAAAGAACAAGAAGAATGAAGTTTCCTCTCCAGTTTTAATAAAGATTAAACTAGAAGATAAAAAAAAAGGTCAGAAGGTCCTTATATCCCTCCAAAAATAAATAACATAATGTTGGCCATGTTTTCTAGAAATGTGATGCAAAGGTTTTTAATTAGCAAGAAGATAGAAAAGTGATCAAACAAGTAGGAAGGTGTATTGTTCAATATAGGGAACAGACATAGATTAAATAATTATTTTGCCTTATAGCGGAGGTGTATACGTTCATGTCCTATAGAAATTATAAAAGACTGATCCCAAAAGACTGAATAATTTTCACATGAACTCGTTACATGAAAGGAGACTCAGTTTTGTCACTAAACAAGAGGAAGTCCTGTAAGATAACAGACTATAGTCACTATGATTCTTACATGATCTTAATTCCTATACCTATTTTTCTCAGCCTTCTTTTGCCCTTGACCCTAGCCCTGGCCACTGCCTCACTCCTCTCACCCTGCTAAACATAAATTACCTAATCAACAAAAGTTAAACCGCAAAAATATTTCTTCTCTCTTTAGATAACTATTTTTGACTAACTATCCATGAAACTAGATGAATTTAGACTGACACCTCTTTTTTAAAAAAAAATTATTTATTTCTGAGATAGAGAAAGAGAAAGAGAGCATGAGCAGGGGAGGGTCAGAGAGAGAGGGAGACACTGAATCTGAAGCAGCCTCCAGGTTCTGAGCTAGCTGTTAGCACAGAGCCTGACATGGGGCTCAAACCCACAAACCGTGAGATCATGACCTGAGCCAAAGTGGGACACTCAACCGACTGAGCCACCCAGGCACCCCTAGACTGACAGCCCTATAAATACTGTGTATTTTTTTTAAAATTCCCCAAATTAGAACATTTTTTTTGGAGTCATCTTATGTTACTGTATTCTAAATAAAAGGCTTAGGCTTAATAATGCTCTGGTTGATTTTCTATCACAAAATACGGCTTCACTGAAGCTGTATCACTAGGTGATGCAACTATTGTTCATCTAATCTCATGTAGCAATGAGAAAATCAGTACAAATAAAAAAGAAGCCAACTCTGTTCTCTTTTTAACCATCTCCCTTTTTTGGTTTCTGTATTTTGGTTGCTAGACACTAAGAAATCAGCAACATCCTCCTTGCCTTTGTGGCAGAACATCCACAAAGAACATCCTCCTTGCCTTTTTCTGTGGGGGTCACAAATTTGTAAATAAAGTACCAATGTTAATTTTATTAGTTCTAAAGGGGGTATGTTCTATTAACAATTACATGCTTTCTGGGAGTAACATATATCCATATATTACCAATGACCAAATTCTGTAAAATCTTACTCAAAATATTAAAAGACTTAAAATTAACATTTAAGATTACCTTGTAAAAAATGACAATTCATTAATATCAAAATATTTTCATGATCTGGAACTAGTATCCAAAAGATTTAGCTGTCTGTTATACAACAGACAGTTTGTAACAGTACTGTGAATTTAAATATTAGATTAGGGAGCAGGTATGATACTCTACAGGGGTTTTTAATCTTTCTTCAACAATTAAACACAAGATGGATCAGTGGACACACAAATCACATTTCACAAACAAATTTAAAAAATTAGTAATTTACTTTTTGTTTACTTTTAATTTCTTTAAAAAAAGATTAGAATGCAACTCTCAATTTATCTTTAAAGGTCACATTTTCTGAGGGCAACTGGGTGGCTCAGTCAGTGGAACATCCAACTCTTGATATCAGCTCAGGTCATGATTTCAAGGTCGTGGTATTAAATCCTACATGGGGTCCTGCTTGGAATTCTCTCTGCCATTCTTTCTGCCCCTCCCCAACTTGCGTGCATGATTCCTCTTCCTCCCTCAAAAATAAATAAAAGACATAATTTAAAAATAAGTCATATTTCCCAGATTAGAATCAGAGATAAATGAAATAACATTCTCAACTGATAAATGAAATAATAAATTTAAATGAGGCTATTTTATTTATGGCTACCATACAAAAGTAGATAGATAGTTTTTATTATTTATTCAACATATTACTTAATGATTACATTAGTACAACTGTAAGATCTTTTAAAACTCGCCAATTATTACAGCGTATTTATATTAAAATTATAGGAAACATTATATCAACAAGTAAATTTAATATATAACATCTCTATCAAAATGTTTCTCACAGCCTTATTCAGATCAGAGCTTATAGTTGTAGATGTAGACCTAAGTTAGAACGATAAGCCAGACTCTACAACATTTCAATAGAAAGCTCTTCTAAATAGCATTCATAAATTTAATAAATGTTATTTTCACTTAAGAGTTATCAGCAAAAAGACTATTCAAAACTATAACTATTGTCTCCAAGTAATGAATGAGTTGGTGTTAGTTGCCTAACTCAGTTATGTTTTTATTTTCAGTTCACTTCTGTATCTATCTAAATTGAAAATGTGACAGGAGTTATACTGCCAACTAAAACACCTTATTGCTTTTTTTCCCCAGTGCATTTTGTTCCGAATTATACTCTAGTTTGCTACAAGGTCAATAAAAATTTGTAAAACGTTCTTAAGTTAAATGTATAAAAATGTCCCCTTTTTAAGCAAAATAAGGCCTTGAAGGAGCATTAGATGGTGAGATATGTGGGGCGCCTGGCTTATATACTTTTTATTTTTAGAGAGCTGAGGTGGACATTAGGAGATGATTATCTTAGCACAATTCTACAACTAGCCAGCTGCATAGTGGTAATTCCCATAGTCACTTTTTTCCTTATTTTCCTAATATAAAAACAAACAAAAATAAAACCATAGTGATGCCACCAAAAAAGTAAAGTAGCCATAGTCCTGCCTTCTCCTCACAAACACACCGATACAACAATAATTCACAAATTCCCCTTTAAATGGTCAGAAATTAATCGAAATTCCTGCACCCTAGGATGATGTGAAATTGGACTCACCAAAGTCAGGAGGAAGTCAGAGAGCTGGTTGTCAGGGCAGTGCCACACCCAATCAAGAAGAGACTAGAATATCCTAGTTTTACCAGGGAACAGAAGAGGTTGATTCATATCCAGTGCCTCAGCTTTCTAATAGAGTTTCCCAGAGGGCCATCTTCTGTCTTGCCAGTCTTCAAAGCTGTGAAGCATCTAGCAAAGTCTAGTAACCCCAGGAAGAATGTAGGTGATAGCTTTGGCTGATAAACACCATTGATCTTATCGTTGGCTCAGCACAGAGCAAGCAGATGAAAAATCCCAGCCCTCAGCACTGTGATGCCTTCATATTCAAATTGGCAAAAAAACATTACCATTATATTTACTTAGTGTGTTCTATACTGGTAATATTCTACAGAGATTATGTGGTATTCTAGAGAATTCTATGAAAATATGAAGGAATCTTACGAAAATTAGTTTGGCAAACTACACACTAAGGAAACTAGCATATACATGTACAAGAATCTGCAAGAAATGTTATCAAAAGGTACAAACATTCAGTTACAAGATAAATAAGTACTATAGATGTAATGTACAGCAAGATGATTATAGTTAACATTGCTGTATGATATATATCATATATGACAATAAATCTTGAGTTCTCTTCACAAGATTTTTTTAAAATTTTTTTGCTTCTTTTTATTGTATTTATATGAGATGTGGATGGTAACCACACGTATTGCAGTAATAATTTCATAATGTATGTGAGGCAAATCATTATGTTAACTATATACCTTCAAATTATGCAGTGATAAGGGCACATAGGTGCCTCAGTCGTTAAACATCTGACTTCAGCTCAGGTCATGATCTAGTAGTTTGTGGGTTTGGGCTCTGCATTAGGCTCTGTGATGACAGGTCAGACCCTGAAATTTGCTTCAGATTCTGTGTTTCTCTCTCTCGGCCCCTCCCCGGCTTATGCTCTATCTCTCAAAAAAAAAAGTTAAAAAATTATACAGTGATGTATGTCAATTATATCTCACTGAAACTGGGGGAAAACCTCTAAAAGTGAAGAGCTGCAGTTTTAAATTACATTTTGTGAAGATATTTTGTTTTGAAAAACAGCTTAGTATTTCTTTTTTTTTTTTTAATGTTTTATTTATTTCTAGGAGAGAGAGAGAGAGAGAGAGACAGGATGAGCAGGGGAGGGTCAGAGAGAGAGGGAGTCACAGACTGAAACAGGCTCCAGGCTCTGAGCTGGCAGTCAGCACAGAGGCCGACGCGAGGCTCGAACCCACGAACCGCGAGATCGTGACCCAAGCGAAAGTCGGACGCTTAACCGACTAAGCCACCCAGGCGCCCCTCAGCTTAGTATTTCTGTATTTAAACCATGAAGTCCCTATTAAGAACTAGGGGCTTTGTTTGTGCTGAGGATTCAAATGTGGAATTAGTTACATCTGGGACACAGAGACACCCACTGACTAGAGAGGAAGAACACAGTCCTAAAAGCACACATTTTATAGGTAATGTGGTGTATGCCATAAGAGATACATTTAGCACAAAAGCCCAGAGAAGATGGCGTGAATTCTGCCTTGAGCAGAGCAGGCAGCTAGGAAAGTCTCATCTAAAAAGTGATATTTGAGCTAATATGCTATACATATTACTTTTTAGATATTTAGAAAGCAAGAAAATTTTTTTTTCATAAAGAAACAATCTCGTTTGCGTCCTCTAGTCCATTCTTCCAAAAACTATTCTCATTAGCATGAACAACCAAACATAATTTATATTTCATGTAGAATATATTTAGAAATATAAACTGGCCTCCAAATTTTTGTACCCTCTGGCCCAGAAGACTTTTTCAATTCTGAAGTTTTCAGATCTTAGAAAAGATAATATGAATACACAGTAACATTCTACATGTGTACCACTAGCTCCCCATCATGTGTATGAAGTCTGGGGCAACACCCTGCCCTCAAACATACTGATTTTTCTGTGCTAAAAAGTATGGACATTCACAATGAATAGGTACATAAAACCTCTGAATACCTTCATATCAGTTCAGTTTATGTTTTGCTACCAATGCACATGCCACAAATTTAAGGAAAAAATATTTCTGAGATGTTCAGACTTTGAAAATGATTATAAGGGATTGCAAATGTGTAAATGATTGAAAGGTTGAAAGGGAGTAATTTTTGACTCCGTGTCAAAGGAGTAAAATAAAAGGCTTTGCTTCCATGAATAAAGTGGGTGTGATTCTATGTATTTTATATGGTGTTTTCTCTTCTGTAGGAGGCCACCACTGTTATTGATACATAGGTCTCAACTGTACTTGATACAGACATGTACACGAGCCAAAAATGGTAACGGACATAAAAGCCAGCTACTGCAGGGCAAGGCTCACTTAAACACATCTTTTTAGTTTAAATACTAAAGAAATAAAGAAACAGCCATGACTTTACTATGCTTTTTAGAAATGGTGTGTTCACTGTGAAGCTGAGGACAAGAAATCATGTTTGGGGAACTCACAATCTAAAGACATTAAAAATGCAACTAGCTGTACCAATGAACTCATCAATATAGGTAAAGATAACCAACTTTAGTTTCTGAATAATGTTGAAACAGTCATTAGGTACAATCAACATATGATTGATTTTACAAAAGCAAAGAGACCCTTCTTTAAATTTACTACCTAAAATCATCTCAAATCCAAAATAATGTAAGAAATGCACAGGCAAATCAACTCTTCATTAGTATTCAAAAGTTCTGAAATGTAGAAGTTCCTATTTATATTTTAAAAAAGAAGTGTTTAAATTTTAATCAGGCTTATCTTTAAAAAGTCATATGTGTAAGTATGGTTAACAATGATGTAGAGATGAGAATTGTCACTTATATATAGTAGATGGGAGATTGTACCCAAAGTCAACACCAATATCACAGAATCAGAGAAAGAAACCTAGAATTAACAAAAAATCTTTTTTTAGGTTTATTTATTTTGAACTAAGGTTGGCAGGGGGCTGGGGGGGGTGGGGAGAGAAAGAAGGAGAGAGAGTATCTCAAGCAGGCTCCACACTGTCAGCAGAGAGCTGGACACCAGGCTCAATTTAATGAACCTGGAGATCATGACCTGAGACAAAATCAAGAGTCAGTTCTCAACCAACTGAGTCACCCAGACGCCCCTAACAGAAAATCTCCATTAATCTTATTACCAATGATTCCAGAGGTAAACCATCAAATACTAGGGGAAGAAAGTTACTTATCTGTTTACCTATGACATCATTAGGGAGACTCTTCCAACTAAAAGTATTTTCTAAAAGAAAATCCTTGGAGCTTTCTAAAATTAATATAGACGAATCAGATGATTATGAGTTTCAATCACAGCTTCTTCATCTTCTAGTTATGTAATTTTGATCAATGTATTTAACGTCTCTGACCTCAGTTTCTTCAGCTGATCTAACTAGAATAGTCTCCCCACAATTTCCTTTTTGTAAATTGAATAAATCTGTAATTTTAGCATAGCATCTTCTTTAGGTTTATTTATTTTGAGAGACAGAGAGAGAGAGAGAGGACAGAGAAACTGCAGGCAGGCTCCATGCTGTCAGCACTGAGCCTAACTCAGAGCTTGATCTCAAGAACCATGAGATCATGACTTGAATGAAATCAAGAGTCAGACGCTTAATCGACTGAGCCACCCCAGCACAGCTAGTATAGGATCTTTGTTATAAGTAAATATAAAAGTAAAAACAATATAACACTGGTCACAGAACACAAAAACATCTACATAAATGATATTTATTACGTATTAATTTTATCTATAAATACAATTATGTATTAAGGTTTGACAGCTCTCATAATTCCACTAATACACTCTCAGATCACTAGCTGACTTCTGTTCTAATTTTTCTCTGTGATGCAAGACACTACAGTATTCAGTTAAAACTAACATAGGACCCTTTGTGTTTTCTTGGATGTGATATCCACCAATTCTCCCTTCCACTCCTCATACAGGCAAACTTTTCTAGAAACAGTAGTTTTCTAGTTTTATTATCATGACCCACAGTAAAAAAGTTTCTTTTTATAGCACATCACAGTACTCTTCCCCGACATACAATACTCTTCCCCAACACAGAACCTTATGTAAACAAAACAAAATGTTCTTTGAAACACATACACTCTCAAAACTATTGTTCTATTCTATCTTAAGAAATAGGTTGATTAATGTGTTGCTACTGAAACTTTAAAAACCCACTGTCTTAAGGAAAATAGATATAAAAACACTCAAACAAGAAACTGTTACATTCAATTTTAGTAGTAATAAGCAGAAAATCATGTTACATTTATATATTTTTCAAATCTGTTTACTATAGTGTGTATCAATTTTATTATTTTAAAATAAAAACTGTAACATTTTTCCATTTAATAAAACTTGTAAAAGACCAATCATATTGAATAGGTGCTTATTGAGTACAGAGTATATGTAAAATGACATAAATGAACTGATTAAGAATGACATGGATCTAATTTAAGCACTGTTCTTTCCTATTTAATATTAAATTAAAGAAATAAAATTTGAGAACAGTACTTTATCATATTAGAGTTTTTTATCTAAGCAATAGTA
This sequence comes from Crocuta crocuta, assembly GCF_008692635.1. Classification (NCBI taxonomy): domain Eukaryota; kingdom Metazoa; phylum Chordata; class Mammalia; order Carnivora; family Hyaenidae; genus Crocuta; species Crocuta crocuta. Next base: position 2,438,958 of record NW_027530575.1, on the reverse strand, counting down.
ATTATATTTGTTAGTTATTTATTAGATAATTTCCTGAAACTAACATCTTGTTTCAGGAAGTTATCCACACTGAAGTTATGAAATTATTAGCAGGTGAGTAAAACATGTCAGCTGTGATTCTCTTCTCCTAAGATAGGATTACTTTTCCTAGCCTCATGCCCAGTCAAACAGTATACCATCAGGTGGTATATAGCTTCTGACATTTGTTGAAGATTTGCTATATATGACTGAAGCTTCAAATAGCAGAATGCATAATGCCTCTTCTTCCTCAAACTACCTAGTAATTTTTTCTGCAATGTGTCACATTGAAAATTTAAAATAACCAGCTGGTTGTAAAAAATAAATGTTACGAAACAGATATAGATTATATATTTAAGACTATTTAAACAAAGATATCAAAATACCAGCAAAGGCATTTTTGGTATTTTTTTGAAGCACAGGCCTCTAGTGATTTGTTCAAGGTCACAGGGTTGACCACTGAAAAATTTAGGTTTGATATTGAGTACATCTGCCACTTTGTCTTAGGATCCAAAAATTCCACCTTATTAAGAAAACTATCTTCTCTGACAAAGAAAATAGTTTTAACAGGTAGGCTAAAGCTGAAAGAAATTGTACTTTTTCTCAGCCTTATTTTAAATGTATCAAATCTTTGTTCTATTTTATAATTGTATGTAGTATGCATAATTTATTTTTAATTCCAACACTTATGAGACATTTACATTAAGCAGAGGATGCCAAAAACAAATTCCATTTCTTTGATAATTCTTTGTGTCTAATAAAATATGACCAGATCTACTTTCATTTAATTTAGCTTAACAGGAACTGTTGCTATTTCCTATAGGATTTACATGAAGTATAGGTTTGTGGAGTTAACCTCTATGAACAAACTGGGTGAAGTTATTTTCATTTTATTTATTTCCATTTAATAAAATGAACCACAACCGGGCTCAATTATTTTTTATGTGTCTTCAAATCAAAAACATTAAATGATATAAATGTATGGGTTGAAACATTCTCTGAATCACTGGAAAGCAAAAATACTGCATAAGACACAAAAAAACTATGCACTTGCCTGACTGTAACAAAATGATGAGTATGTTTTTGATACACGCATGTGTCATATACACAACATAAATATCAAATCACTTACCATCATTCTCATTTAGAATTGCCTATTAATCCATGAGATTCAACTGTCTCTGAAGACCTAAAACTTTCAATTTTTGAATTGGTCTCTGACTTAAACTGTCTGCTCCAGTAATTTCATTTTAGGTGTTTCCACATATGCATAATTCACAGAAAAATACTTGAAGTAGGAAGCTAGTTTGTCTTCAGTATTCAAAAGATTAAGTAAAGATGATTAGAGCAATGGAGATGATCTAAGGAAAATATAAAAGACTTTGTGTATTTCACAGCGTCCTTTAAAAAAAAAATCTAAATTTCCAAAAATGCTAAACTCAGCATTTGAAAAGAAGATGGATTCCGTCTAGCCACAGAGAGGAGATACAAGAACCAGTCAACTGTGTGAACCAAATAAAACCTTGTCTAAAACTCCATGAACAGATTTTTTTTTTTTTTACCTGTTCTTACAGTGAAGCTTACCAGGGTACAGTGGGCATCTAGCCAGAAGCAGAGAGGCAGCAAGAAAAGAGAAATGCAAGAGGAGAAAAAGTAATTCACTAAAACAAATTTACTGGAAACTTTTGGGCAGCTGCCAAGCAGGATAAAAGCAAAGCAGAAAAACAAATTATATCAATATAACTTTACCAATGGAAAACAGCGGTATGAAAAAGGTAATAATAACCTTCTCCAAAAGGTTATTAAAAGTCCATATTTTGGAATAAAGATTGGCAGTCTCCAAAGGAAAACAAGTTTGTGATGTTTTAAGAGATCTTAAGATGTTATTTAAAACCTGAAATATATTTACTCATAAATGTTATATAACAGATGACAATTAGATTCTAATGCCTCAAACATGTTCCATCAGCAATAGTGCATATAATGGCTATAAATGCCCAATGGTACAGTTGCCTTTGTGTTAAATGACATATCTAGGAAAAAGTGCATTCCCATTCCCATCTCGAGAGACCAGGATCCTGTATTCTATTGCTACGGGGTATAATGAGGATTTCTGTTAGTAGGGGAAGTTTTCTATGAAGAGTGTCGTCAGGACATAAATCCATTTTCTATAAGGTGGGCTCTGAGAATAGAGGAGCAGATATTGGGCTCCTGTTAGTGGTTACCATGGGGTGACCTAAGGACTTCATGTTGAGGAGTATGAACAAGATATTCAGAAACAGCTTTAGATAGCTGCCATTTTTATCTTTCTTTTTTTTTTTCTTTTGGAATGGGGATGCTTTGATTTATTTTTCCTGCTTGATTTATTTTTCACATTTTCATTATTTCTCTCCTAAAACTATATATAGTATACTTTTCTTTGAATTATTGAATTCAAGAATAATTACTGAATTATTTCTTTGAATTATGTAGAAAATTATACAGCATACAGCATTCCTTCCTTTCTTGTATCCCTGTCAGGTAAGTACACAGATATTTCTACATTCATTTACTGCTTATACAAAGAGGTAAACAGGGGCACCTGGGTGGCTCAGTAGGTTGAGTGTCCAACTTCAGCTCAGATCATGATCTCACGGTTCGTGGGTTCAAGCCCCGCATCGGGCTCTGTGCTGACAGCTAGCTCAGAGCTTGGAGCCTGCTTCGGATTCTGTGTCTCCCTCTCTCTCTGAGAGAGACTCACGCTGCGTGTCTCTCTCTCTCAGAAATAAATAAAACATTAAAAAAATAAAAAATAAATAAGGTAAATAGGTAAATAGTAGATTTATCTTACTAGATTCTAAATTCTTTCTGATCTTACTAGATTCTCCTATTTTTAAATTAGGAGTTTTAATAAAGATAACTCTGTAACATAAGTATTACATGAATGTAACAGGAAAAAAAGCATACAGAATTTACTATTTTTACATGTACATAGGTGTCTTTAAAACAAAAATAAATATTCAAGTAGGGGAAACTAACAGAAAATAAGAGTTATTTTAGATTTTATTAAATTTGTTTGTACAGGTTCATTTTAGCACTAACTCAGTCTCTGGGGATGATAATTCTCTCCCTGGAATGGGGAGGGTACATTTTCCATTGGAAATTTTATGATCTGCTTTTAGGTAGAAAGGGAAGCATAGAGCTCTTCTGGCATCTGCTATTTTCCAAGTTCCTTCACCTCAGAATAATCAGTATGCCTGAAATCAATTAAATGTTTGTATTCTCCCCAAATTCATACGTTGAAATCTTGACTGCCAATATGATAGTATTATAAGGTGGGGCCTTTGAGAGGTAATTAGCTTATGACAATGGAACCCCCATAAATATTATTAGTGCCCTTATAAAAGAAATCCAAGAGAGCTCTCCAGACATCCGTCTGTCATGTGAGTGTACAATAAGAATCCGGCAGCCTGTATCCTGCAACAACTCTCACCAGAAGTGACCATGCTGGCACTCCGATTTCAGACTTCTAGCCTCCAGAACGGTTAACATTTCTGTTTATAAGCCACCTTAATATATGACACTCAGTTATAGCAGCTCTAACTGACTAAGACAGAAATTTGTATTCAGAAGCAAAATGCTGTTTTAATATATACGTAAAAACAATATGGCTTTGGAATTGACTAATTGATAGAACTCAAAACTATGGGGAGCCTTCCAGCAAGACAGTCTTGTGTAACAATATAATCATGGGAGGGATTTCCCAGTTCTTTTCTCATTTTCTATTGTTTAGAAGCAAGTCACTGGGTTCTCCCACAGGTAGAGGAATGATTATAAAAGGATAGGAACACCCAAGAGACGGGGACCTCAAGGGGTTGCCTTCAAGTCTGTCCACCCTTATCTTTTCAGGTTTTCAGATCAGGATAATGCTGGCCTCATGGAATGAGATGAAAACTGCCCCTTAAACAAATTTTTTAATTGGCATTTTTTTAAGAGAGACAGTGGAGGAGAGGGACAGAGGAGGAGACAGAGAGAGAAAGAGAGAGACAGAGAGACAGAGAGAGACAGAAAGAGAGAGATGGAGAGAAGGAGATAGAGACAGAGAGAGAGAGAGAGAATCCCAAGCAGCCTCCACACTCAGAGTGGAGCCCAACATAGGGCGCCCTCCCATGACCCTAGGATCATAAACTGAGCCAAAATCATGAATCAGATGCTTAACCAACTGAGTCACCCAGGCACCCTCCACCTTTTTGTTAGAGAGAGACGGTTTAAGGATTTTTGTAAAATTGGCATAAATCTTTCTTAGATATTTGGTAGAATTCACCAGTGACGGCATCCAGACATGGAGTTTTTTTTTTTGTTGTTGGGAGAGTCTTTGTAATTACAAATTCATTTTCCATAATGGATATAAATAGTTAGGTTATCTATTTCTCCTTGAGTAAACATAAATAGCTGATAGGTTTTAAGAAATTTTTCCATTTCACAAAATGATTTATTTTAATATTCTTCTTATCATTTTAATATCTGTAGTATGTATAGTACTACAGATATTAGTGCACCCTCTCTCATTTCTGATATTCTTAATCCACATTCTGTCTCTTTAATATTAATGATTAGTATGACTAGAAATTTAAATATTTTACTAATCTTTTCAAAGAAACAATTTTTGGTTTCATTGCTTCTTGATATAAATTTTGTTTTCAATTTCATTGGTCTTTTTCGCATTTATCTTTCATATTTCTTTTCTTTTTCTCACCTTGAGTTTAGTTAAACCCATTATTATAATAAAATGATTGTCTCTATTCCGAGCAATGCTCTTTTTAAAAAATCTTTCTTAGCAGACATTCAGAAGGCCTCTCTATGGTATTTGGTTAGAATTAACGTTATCTATTTTCTGCCATTCCATCACTTCTAATCTACTTGTGATTTTATATTCAAAGTTTGACATCTGCCTTTAACTGAAAAGTTTAGAAATTTTTATACTAATAAGGCTGTCTTAATGTACCCTGTCTTTGTTTTAACTTACTTTATCTTTTATTTGCTCTTATTTCCTCTTAAGAGGAAAATTCCTCTTTTACATATTAGGTTATTTATATATAATTTATTTCTCTTATTTTTAGTGATTAGGATTACAGAATATTTTTTTAACTTAACACAAATAATCTCATACCACTTAATATACATCCCGTTCTGGAATAGCATAGGACTTTACCTTATAATCACAAACTCACGTTTTTTTCTCTCCTAATTTCTACGCTTTTGTTTTACTAATAAGTATGTACTAAGCCTCACAATACAGTATTATTTCTTTAAACAATCAATTATCATTTATAATATTGTAAAAAATAATAAAAATATATTTACCCATACTTTTCACTTTATCTATCATGCACTTTAGAAAGATATTTTTCCTGGACATAGAATTCTACATTAACTCACTACCAACATCTTTCTCTCATTTCATACTTTAACTGTGTTGTTTCACTTTGGTTACTTGCAGTATTTTAATAAAAACCTGCTGTAATTAATTTATTTTTCCTCTGTATATAACATAATTCTTTATTTTATTTTAGTATTCTTCTTTTTCACAGTTTTTATTTTTAATTTTAATTATGATGGAATTTAGTGTAGATTTCTTCATGTTTAATTTGCATTTGGTATGTTTCTTAGGTCTAAGATTTTGTTTTCATGACATTTGAAAGCAAATTCATGTTTATATTTCAGTTATGATAATTATACAAATAGTAGGTCGTTTGAAACTAGACCACAGTTCATTGAATTTTGTCCTAATCTTCAATCTTTTTTATCCCTATTTGAAAAGTTTCTATTGTTATATCTTCCCGTTTATTAATCTTTTCCTTTGCCATATCTAATTGACTATTAATTCTAGCAAGCAGATGTTTCCTTTGGAAATTGTATTTTCCTGAGGTGCCAGGATGGTTCAGTTGCGTAAGCATCTGAACTAACTCGCAGTTAGTGAGTTTGAACCCCACATCGGGCTCTGTGCTGACAGCATGAAGCGTGCTTAGGATTCTTTCCTCCTCCCCCTTTCTCTGCCCTTCCGCCACTTGTGTGCACTTGCGCGCTCTCTCTCTTTCTCCCTCTCAAAATAAATAAATATATAATAAAAAGAAATTGGTATTTTCCCGCTTGGGAAGCCTGGCTATGTCTTTTTTTCTTTACCCCTTTTTCTCTCTCTTTAACATGCTTGTGATTTTTTTTTCTACCTTTTTATTTTTTTGTTTTAATTTTTTTTTTTATGTTTTATTTATTTCTAGGAGAGAGAGAGACAGCGCGAGCAGGGGAGGGTCAGAGAGAGAGGGAGTCACAGACTCTGAAACAGGCTCCAGGCTCTGAGCCGGCAGTCAGCACAGAGCCCGACGCGGGGCTCGAACCCAGGAACCACGAGATCATGACCTAAGCGAAAGTCGGACGCTCAACCGACTAAGCCACCCAGGCGCCCCTTTTTTCTACCTTTTTAAATACACAGTATATAGTTACAGTAACTCTTTCTTTTTGTCTACTTATTCTCTGTGTCACTCTTGGGTCTGTTTCTACAGACTTATTTTACTTATCATTGTCTTGTTTTCATTGTTTTTGTGTTTTATGTTTTTTGGAATACTAGGTATAGTGAGTTTTACCTTAATTGCTGAATACTTTTGTATCCTCTTAAATATAGTTGAGCTTTCTTTCAGGATATATTTAAGTTACATGGACTCAGTTTTATCCTTTCAAATCTTGAATTTAAGATTTATTCGGTGGGACCAGTACAATCTTTATTGTAGGATAATTTTTATTTATTTCTAAAGCAATATACTTCTGAGTACTCTGCTTGATGACCATCTATTATGAGGATTTTCTACTGTGGATAGTGGGAACATGAAATATTTCTAGCATTTGATCCCAAGTAATTGTTCTGCTAGCTCATTTCCAGTGATTCTTTCCATGGCCTCAAGGACTTTACTCCTGCATGTGCTAATCAGAACTTAGATTAAATATCAAGAGAATCCTGTGCAGATCTTTGGATCTCTCTTTGTGTGCAATTAGCTCCTTACAGTGATGCTTTCTTTTCTCCTGTAAATTCTTCTGAAAATTCTTGCCAACTTGGCCTCCTTGACTTAACTTTCTGTCGTCAACTGGAAAACATTCTGGGCTCTGCTTAGGTTCCCATTCATGAACTGTCATCTAGATACTCTCACTTAAATAAGGATGACATAATCAGTAATTACTATTACCTCATCATAGTTAGAAGTAGAATTCAATAGTTTATAAATAATTACTGTTATCTGAATCATTCTGTATTCCAGATACAAATATTTTCTAGGTACAAGTTTATGCCAGAATAAAATGAAGGCCTGGAATTGAAAGAGTTCACAGAAACCTCAGTCTGCAAGTGAGGTTCATCACATTGTCGATGAAGGCCCAGAAAAATAACTGGAAATGAAGGAAAAGATAAACTGGCTAAGGAGTGGAGATCAGAAATCCATCCCAATACTAAAAAGCCATAGCAAGGATGTTAGTCCTAATATGGTGGAAAAAACATGTACCAGAACCAAAGACGAGGTCTACAGATTCCTTAGTTCAGTAGATAAGATCACATCAAAGATACTATTTACAAGGAAGAGCATCTGCTTGTAAGTAATATCTTTCCAGAGTCCAGAAAGAACAACCAAGATATCTATACATGTTACTTTTGTATTATTTTTTAAGTTTTAAGTTTCAGTTAGTTTACATACAGTACAATATTAGTGTCAGATATACAATTTAGTAATGCAAAACCTCCATACAAACCCAGTCCTCATCACAACAAATGTACTCTTTAATCCTCATTACCTATTTAACCCATCCCTCCACCCACTTCCTTTCTGGTAACCATCAATTTGTTCTCTATAGTTAAGAGTCTGTTTCTTGCTTTGCTTCTCTCTTTTCCTCCCTATGATAATTTGTTCATTTCTCTAATTCCATGTATGAGTGAAATCCTATGGCATTTGTCTTTCTCTGACTGACATAATTTGCTGAGCAGAAAACTCTCTAGCTCCATCCACATTGTTGAAAGTGGCAAGATTTCATTATTTTCGATGGCTGAGTAATATTTCATCACACACACACACACACACACACATACTTACACACATACAACATCTTCTTTATCAATTCATCAGTCAATGGACATTTGGGCTCTTTCTATAGTTTGGCTATTGTAGATAATGCTGCTATAAATATCGGGGTGCACGTATCCCTTTGAAATAGTATTTTTGTATCCTTTGTGTAAAGATATAGTAGTGCAATTGCTGAATCATAGGTAGTTCTATTTTTAGCATTTTGAAAAACCTCTATACTCTTGTCTAGAGTGGCTGCACCAGGTTGTATTCTGACCAACAGTCAAACAGGGCTCCCTTTCTTCACATCCTTGCCAACACCAGGTGTTTTTTGTGTTGGAGATTTTACCCATTTTAATAGGTGTGGTGTAGCATCTCACTGTAGTTTTGATTTGCATTTCTCTGATGATTGATGTTGAGCATATTTTCATGTGTCTGTTGGCCATCTGTATACCTTCTTTATTCATGTCTTCTGCTCATTTTTAGATTGGATTACTCGTGTTTTGTGTGTTGAGTTTTATGATTTCTTTATATATTTTGGATACTAACCCTTTATCATGGTGTCATTTGCAAATATCTTCTCCCATTTAGTAGGTTACCGTTAAGTTTGTTGATTATTTCCTTCACTGTGCAGATTTTTATACTGATGAATTCCAACAGTCTATTTGTGCTTTTGTTTCCCTCAGGAGACATATCTGGTAAGAAGTTGCTAGAGCTAATGCCAAAGAGGTTACTATGTTCTCCTCTAGGATTTTAATGGTTTCCTGTCTCACATTTTGGATCTCATATTTAGGTCTTTCATCCATTTTGAATTTATTTTTGTGTATAGTATAATTTAACTAAGTTAACTTTGTTTTTTTTTTTTTAAGTTTATTAATTTTGAGAGCAAGAGAGAGACAGAGAGGCAAGGGGAAAAGGAAAGGGTGAATCTCAAGCAGGCTTGGTGCCACCAGCACTGAGCCAGGTGTCGTGCTTGAACTCAAGAACTGTGAGATTATAACCTGAGCCAAAATTAAGAGTCAGTTGCTTAACTGACTGAGCCAGCCACGTGCCCCTAATTAAATAAGATCTAATAATTTAATTATTTATTAGGAAAAATAAATACATTTGTTATATTAAATTTGCTTTTACTGATGTGAAAATGCATGATTAGAACTAATGCTGAAAATGATAGAAAAATACAAGTTGAATATAAAAAGTTTAAGAAATCCTAATAAAAAGGAAAAATAAGATTAAAAATACTACCAGTTTTTCAATAATAAGGCAACACAAGTTATGAAACATCTCCAGGAAAGAGAATGATTTGAATGGGAGAAGGAAGATAATCCATTTGGGAACAGAAGATATACATATTTTGTTTTTTGTTATAAATAGAGACCAATTTTGCAAAAAAACTGCAAAGTATAGTTTACTGTTTTAAATCATTTTTAGGGGCGCCTGGGTGGCTTAGTCGGTTAAGCGTCCGACTTTCGCTTAGGTCATGATCTCGCGGTTCGTGGGTTCGAGCCCCGCGTCGGGCTCTGTGCTGACTGCCAGCTCAGAGCCTGGAGCCTGTTTCAGTCTATGACTCCCTCTCTCTCTGACCCTCCCCTGCTCACGCTGTCTCTCTCTCTCTCCTAGAAATAAATAAAAACATTAAAAAAAAAATTTAAAAAAATAAATAAATCATTTTTAGATTTTTAAAAATTTTATTTATTTATTTTGAGACAGTAAGAGTACAGCAGGGGATGGGGCAGAAAGACAGGGAGAGAGAATCCCAAGCAGGCTCCATGCTGTTTGCACAGAGCCTGACTCAGGGCTCAGTCCCACGAACGGTGATATCATGACCTAAGCTGAAATCAAGAGTTGGACGCTTAACCAAGTGAGTCACTGAGACAATCCTCATTTTAAGATACTTTTTAAAAGCAACAATATGTGCTGGAATTTTTTTGTATTCCAAGGTTTTGACAGGAAATGATTTCAAGTTTTATTGTATTTTTTTTAATTTTTTTTAATGTTTTATTTATTTCTAGGAGAGAGAGAGAGACAGCGTGAGCAGGGGAGGGTCATAGAGAGAGGGAGTCACAGACTGAAACAGGCTCCAGGCTCTGAGCTGGCACTCAGCACAGAGCCCGACGCGGGGCTCGAACCCACGAACCGCGAGATCATGACCTAAGGGAAAGTCAGACGCCTAACTGACTAAGCCACCCAGGCGCCCCTATTGTATTTTTGATTCAGTAAATCAAGTATGCTAAAAAAAATCATGGCAATGATAAATTTTATTTATTTTAGGTAAGAAAAACATATTTTAGGACAAAAAAATTACTTCTAAATTGTTTTATTTAAAAATATAATCAAATGCTATACTTTGAAAAGTTATGTTTCATTAGAAAAGAATTCAATATTTTAAATATTGCTCTATAATACCACAACTTTAAAATTATGTAGATGATCTATTAATTCTCTGTTTCCAATTTTTATCATGGTCATCATAGCATATGCACCTGGACTAAGAAGATACTATATTACTTCTACAGTTCTGCTGGGGTATACAATAGAGAGATATAACGATTTTTCTGTAAGAAATGGTATGCCATCTCTTAATCATATTTGATTCATTATCCTTACATTTATTACTAAATAGCCAAAATTTACCTTATTTTTCAGTTTCATATATGTTGTCATGTGTGCAAATAAAACTGTATTTCTGATAAAATTTTATGGCTAATTTATCTTGAAAAGCAGTTCTTGTCCAATCACTCCCTTTTAATAACTTTGGCACCTTGATTTTTTATGCAAAATATTTTATATCCAACACATTGAAATAACTGACTGATTTTTTTTTTTCTCACAAAGAATACTAAACTCTAATAGAATCCAAGGGCTTTTTTTTTAAGCCAGAGAAAGGATCACTTAAAAATTATTGAATTTTGCTAAGCCCTAACTTCATAAACTTTATTATTGCATGGAATTAAAAATGATAGCACAGAATCCCCATTGATATTCATTGTAACAGCAGTTGCAAAGGGACGAAGAATATGTTAAAGTTATTTTCTAGCCTCTAGAATTTGAAATGGATAATGTATTTGACCCCTCTCAACACAGTAGACTCTCTATCCCCAGAGAGCACTTTCACTGGCTTGTTAATCTCTGTCCAAGTAGTAACCTATGCACTAGTATAATAAAGATCAAGTTGGTTAAAGTATCTCTGGTCCTAGTTTAATGCATAAATACTTCTGGCAACAAAGATAGAACCAGAAAATACCCAGAGGTATCTAAGCAACTGCAGAGTCAAGATAAAATTATTCAACTTAGTGGAATTGCTGAATTTAAATCCAATATAGAAATTTTATCAGTTTATCCTGAAATAAATTGAAAACTGTAGTACTTCAAATAATATACCATAAAATACGAAGTGTTTAACTTGCTGTTATGGGTGTAGCTGTCTGTAGACTTCTGGAATGATCACTGAAAAAAGAAAGTAAGTGAAGAATTTTTCAGATTAAGTGACTGCAATTTTTCAAAACTATCTTGAAAGAATGTCACTGCTTACTGTATATTTAGTGTTAACAAATACTTCCAGCTATCAAAATATTAACCATTGTGCACAGGTACAAACTTAGGCTTACTGAAATATGGATGCCAATTTTCAGATTTATTCTCCGTGAAATACCCAGCTTAATAATGCAAAAGTAATTATTATAAGAAAGTGAATTGTTTAATCTTAAATGAAATTGCCTAATCATTTTGGGATACATAGAATTAAGAAATCAGATATTTGATCTAATTAAAATTATTTCCTGACAATTTATTAATATATTTTTTCCATAACTTGATTTAGTCAGGCATATAAAACTATTTTCCAACATAGATGTGTTTCTGCCAAGTCTACTTACAATATGATTCAACTTTAGAGATTCATAATTCCTTTTTAAAATGGGATTATTTTTACACTAATATAGTAAATTAAGTACAGCTATAGGAAATAGATCTGGCAGTTCTTATCATCCCCATTTTATCGACAGGAATACAAAGAGCCGTAAGAGATAATTGAGATATTATCAGGTTACCAGAGCTATTTATTGTTATGATAAAACCTAATAATCTCCTCACTGTGTTACACTTCCAGTTAAGAATAACTAACTGGAAATGATTATTCATCTAACAGTGTGCTTTCCTAGGAGTAGCATATTTCTAAGGAAAAGCATATCTTTATCAAAGGGATGGCTGAAAATCTTAAAGTTATGCTAGTTTATATTCTTTAATGATTACTTAAAGAATTTGAGATAGAATTACAGCCATCTCTTCATTTTGATTTAAAAATGTCATTTGGCAATTGAACAGGCTATAAATAAACTGTAGTTTATCCTCCACTTTAGGTTGTACTAAATATACATTAAGTGAAGTCAGTGAATTCTGCAGAAATATGCTTATACATTGTGATGAAACTGGAATTGCTACAAAATTCAGAGGGCCCAACTTTCTCCACAAGTTAACGAAAGAGGTAGGGATTCCCTCTCCTCCACAAAAACATCTAACATGCCCTTCTTTTTTGTTTTCTTTCCTATTTCTATGTGCCACGTTTGTAATTTTGGTGTGAATTTGCTTCCAATAGTCCATGCGTATGACTCAGCCTGGAGAACTACTCATGAGCCATTGGGACAACTAGCCCTTAACTACAAATGTAGAGAGGTAAAAGTGCCTATGTGTTTCTACTTCAGAGTGTAAATGGTGCTCTCGTGATTCCATGCAGGACAACTTTTAAGCATAAAGTTCCTTTGCTGAAACCACTCTGAAATCAGACTTCTCTTGACCTTTCACTTTAACCTGGCTTCTTCCCCATCCTTACAAACTTCACTTACTGTCTTCAGAGATTTTCATATGTCACTTGCACATGAGTCCCTATTTCAGATTGTGATACCCAACCAAAAACAGTAAAAAATTCACTACTCCAATCTAGCTGTGGACCTAAGCAATTGTCTCTAAACAAAGACATATTCTCCTGGGTAGTGCTCAGGATACTGTCAACTTTAATCTTTTTGTTTCTCTACTGTCCTATGTGTCAAAGGTGACCTAATTGCTATTAAGAAAAAAGTTTCCTTCTAAAGTTAATAGATTTCACTGCTTATATTCAAGTTTTATTGGCCTGGTAGTCATTCTACACCAATTGAATTTAAAAGATTGCTTTCAACCAGAATATTCCTTTTGAATTATTTGGCTATGAAGCAGTGGAAAACTTTAAGAACAGAAACTAATAGCATGGATATAATTTCATATAAATAAAGAATCCTGATCAATACTTCATTTGGAAGCAATTTTTTTTAAATTACACCCAAATTGCTAAATCATTTAAGCTTTTAAAGAATTAAAAACATTTCACAGAATTTCTTGAAAGAGACCATCTACTTTCTTGCAGATTTACCGGACTGAGGACTCTTGCTCATGCTTAGACCAGAATGACATTACTGGTTTAATTAAAACAACTTATATTATTGTCCTAGTCATTTCTAGTAATGACATACCATTATTCATATTTTTATGGAAGAAGTAAATGGAAACCAAAAAAAAATTATGTTGTTAAAAGTTACATGGTAGTAAGTAACTCAATGAGATCTTGAATATAGACTTGATTTATAAATTCAAGGAGCTAACTTTCAAGACAGATTCTTTAAGCAAATACCCAAGTAAAAGAGATAAAGCAATTTTGCCCATAATACCCAGATAAATGAGAGAAAAATATAAGAGTTATATTCCGTTCCTACAATATAGATTTTACATATGCAGCAGGTTAAGCTTCTTGATGGCAAGTATAACTATATAGCATATTTTAAAATGCTTATACTTAAAACACAAATTCAAGCCTACCACCTTCAAGATTGTGAAGAAATTAATCTACATTGTTACCAATGGCTTTTCAAATTTTCCTTCTTCCTGGAGGTTTTTAAGGCCCCAAGGTCATATTTGAAGACAAACTTTAGAAGATTCATAAAGACTCATTTGTCCACTAGTGTTACAAACAAGAGGCTGATTGTCTTAGCCTTTAGGAAAGGAGCGGGTAGAGCTCTTCACATGCCAGAGTAGGCAGCCAGAGAGCTGCTGGTAAACTTGGACATTAGTGTCCAAAATACAGCTTCTTGGCTACATAAACTTCCTTTGCTCTCTTGGTATATCACCAACTCAGTGGTACATGGTGAGTTCCTCCACTGTTTTTTGGGCATAACAACTGTATCAGTTTTCTCGGGCCACCAAAACAAAATATTACAGACCAGGTAGATTAAGCCCACGGTTCATGAGATTGAGCCCATATCAGGTTCTGTGCTGACAGCACAGAGCCTAGATTCTCACTCTCCCTCTCTGCCCCTTCCCCTCATGTGCAAGCACTCTTGCCTCTTTGCACACACTCTGTCACTCTCTCTCAAAATATAGAAATAAACGTAAAAAAAGAAATCTATTCTTTTGCAGTTCTAGAGGCTAGCAATCTGAAATCAAGTTTTTGGCACGGTTGGTTTCTTCTAAAGGCTCAGAATCTATTCCGTTCCTCCCTTAGTTTCTGATTATGGCTATCAATACTTGGTGTTCCTTGGCTTGTACATAAATCACTTCAATCTCTGTTTCCATCTTTACATGATTTTTTCCTGTCTGCCTCGTTTCATCTTATAAAGACACCAGTTATAGGTATTGCATTGGATTAGTATTGGTTTAGGGACCACTCTAATGACCTTGTCTTAACTTTATTACATCTTATTTTGAAATAAGGTCACATTCACAGATGCTATAAGTTAGTACTTCAACATGTTTTTCTGGGAAACACAACTGAACCCATAACAACCACCTTCAGACTTAATTTCTATCATTTCCTTCAGAGGATTAAACCTCTCCCATCTTCCTGTGCTGAAAGACCCTCCCTCTACCTTTCTTCTTACCCTCAAAGGATAGTTGCATAATTGTTTGAATAAGTTCAGGTTTTATACACACACACACACACAGCAGATGAAAAAAGTAACTAATTAGATGTGCACAACAAGGATAAAAAATAAATTCTGAAACTTCTAAAAGAGAGCATATGATCATTAATATAATTAAAGCATGTTTGCGTAAAATAAAAATAGCAACTTGCCATTTACTAGCACTGACCCCAGCCTCAAGGGCAGGAATATAGATTATTAGTTATTAATAACTATAAAAAACACAGACTGATGAACAACTGAAAGCTGATGAAATGTGATAAACTACCTATGGATAGTTACTAAGTTAAATACTTCATTGAATGTTGTCTAGAAAATAGTATTGATCAAGGATTTTCACTTGAAAGAAAAATGTTTTATTCATTTTCATGATATTCTCTAAAATAATTTTATGACATATAGAAGACTTTCTGAAATATGTCAAATATGTATATATTAGGTAAATGATTCATGTAACAAATACTTATTGAGTACCAGTTATGTACCAGCAACTATTCTAAATGTCACAATTATAGAATGATTAAATAAACAGAATGAATAATTTCCCCATAAAGCATACATTATAGCTGTTAATATTTAAGTAAAAATGTAAACAATGTAAAATGATGTCAGAGATGAGAAAGGAAAAAAAGGTATATAGAATATTCCAGGAGTCATGGAATTGGAAGTTTAAGGGAAAATATAACATTTGAGCCAAGATGTGAAGAGATATGAGGGAGTAAGCTTTACTGATATCTAAAGGAAGTTTATATATCTTGAAAATAAATGTGCCTGGAATGTTTGAGAATCACTGAAGAAGCCTACATGGATTAGGCAGAGCAAGTCAGAGAGTAAAGGAGATAAAATATGAGGTAAAAGAGTCCTCTTGGTCACTATAAGGATTATGTATTAATTATACCCTGCATGAGTTGGGAAGTCAACAGAGGTATGAGCACAGAAGTAAACATTTTCATTTTACAGGACAGCAGGGTCATTCTGGCTACTTTGGCGATAATAAACTTTAGAAAGAGGATCAGAAATATTGTAATCAGTTAGGAGACTACTACTGCAGTAATGTAGATAAGAGTGTAGAGGTATAACAGCAGAGGTGATAAGAGGGTGTATGGTCTAAATAACTGAAGGATGAGATAAAGAAATTTGTGGAAAGATTGGATTCATGACATGAGAAAAAGCGAATTTAAGGAAAATTTTAAGGTTCTTGGCTTAAGCAACTTAAAGGATGCAGTTGACATTATATAGAATTAAAGGTTGTGATTCTATATAATACATATGGGGGAAATATGTACTACAGTTTTAAATATGTTAAGTTTGTTATGCCAATTTTACATCCAAATGAATGTGTCAAGTAGTTGGAAGTAAATGTGTAGCTCAAGAGGTCTGGGATGTAGATATAAATATGCTAGTTGTCAGTGTGGACAGATAATTAAAGTCACGATGCTAAAAGAGATAGATATTCCAGAAATTGCATGTACCCAGCAAAGAGAAGTGTTTCAAGACCAAGCCCTTACATCATAAGGGATAGAATATTAAAGAGACTAAAAAACTGAGGAAAAATCTGCAAAAGATACTGAAAATTAACCTCCAGTATGAAAGGACCAAAAATATACTGGTATTGATTTGGAAGCCAACTGAAGAAAGCCTTGAAACTGAAGAAAAGTGTTATCAGAGGGGTCAAATGCTGGCTGTAAATAATGAAAGAAAAAATCTAAGAATTGACCAATGGAATAAGCAATTTTTAAGTCAAATTTTGATAGAAGCAGTTTCTGTGCAGTAATATAATCAGAATGGGAGAAGTGGAATTTGAGATCATAAATTTAGACAACATTTTCAAGGAGTTTTGTTGCAAACGATAGTGTAACAAATAAATGAGATTGATGGCAATAAAAGTAAAGGGTGTGCATTTTACCTTACTTCAATCTTACAATTTAACTTGCTGCAATTTCATGAATGCTAGTAGAAGAGACCCACCATTACTGGGTCAAAGATGAAAGACAGTTTATTATTCAAAGCAATATTAGTAGCTATAGTTTCAGCATTTTTAAAAAAATGTTTTCTATATTTATTTTTGAGAGACAGAGTACAAGTGGGGAAAGGCTGAGAGAGAGGGAGACACAGAATCCGAAGCAGGCTCCAGGCTCCGAGCAAACGTTCAGCACAGAACCTGATGTGGGGCTCGAACCCACGAACTGCGAGATCATGACCTGAGCTGAAGTCGGAAGCTTAACCGACTGAGCCACCCAGGTGCCCCTAGTTTCAGCGATTTTATGTCTGTCCTCTGAGCCTTAATTCTCACAGGCAGGAACATGAGTTACAGAAGAAGCCTGAACTTAAGGAACTTGAGTCTTTTATAAAGGATTTTATAAAGTCTTTTATAAGGGAAAAAAGGAATGTTTTCCCTTTTTTCTGTCAGGAGACACAATCTTTATTGCCCAAGTCTGATTCCCATACAAACATTCTTGTAAAAATAACCTGGAACAAAGAATAGCCTGTACTTCACTTTGCAAGATGTATACAAATTGAGAAGACTCATAGGGAATTGTTTCCCAAAACTCAGCAGAGGATTTTCCTTAATGCAAGTTAACTGTATCTTTGTGCATTGATACACATAATTTAGATGGATGAAAATATTTATGATGCAGGGACAAGGGTACATTTTTAGTGTGATTTGCTTGAGTAGAAACAAGTACACGAAACAATGTACAAGTGAATGATTTGGACTCAGGTACCTCTACCAATAGATCATCCAAGGTATTATTAGACACGAAGGCAGAGTACATATGTGCACATACTGATACTGGGTTACAGGTATACCTCTGAGATATTACAGGTTCACTTGAGACAATGAAAATAAAATGAGTCAAATGGGTTTTCTGGTTTCCCAGTGCATAGAAAAGTTATATGTACACTACACTAAAGTCTATTAAGTGTGCTACAACTTTATATCTAGAAAAAAATGCACCATAGCTAATCAATAAATACTTGATTGTGGGGTGCCTGGGTGGCTCAGTCACTGGAGCATCTGACTCTTGATTTCAGGGCAGATCATGATCTCACAGTTCCTGCATTAGGCTCCATTCTGGGTGTGGAGCCTGCTTGGGATTCTCTCCTTTTCCCTCTGCCCCTCCCCTGCTCGCTCTCACTCTCTTTTCCTAGGGAAAAAAAAAAAAAAGCTTGATTGCTAAAAAACTAACCATCATCTGAGCTATCAGCAAATCATAATCAATTTGCTAGTAGAGAGCTTTGCCTCAGTGTTAATGGCTGCTGACTGATCAGGTTGATGGTTCCTGAAGGTGGCTGTGGCAGTTTCTTTAAAATACAGCAACAACAAAGTTTGCTACGTCAATTCACTACTTCTTTCATCAACGACTTTTCTGTAGCATTCGAAGCTGATTGATAACATTTTGCCCACAGTAAAATTTCTTTCAAAATTAAGGTCAATCCTTTCAAACCTTGACATTGCTTTATCAACCACGTTTATGTAACACTATAAATCTTTTGTTGTTATTACAACTCCTCTTCACCAGGAGTAGATTCTATCTCAAGAAACCACTTTTATTGTTCATCCATAAGAAGCAAAAATTCAGCTGTTAAAGTTTTGTTAAAAGATTGCAGAGGCACCTAAGTGGCTCAGTCGGTTACGTTTCCACCTTCAGCTCAGGTCATGATCTCACGGCTCAGGAATTCCAGCCCTGTGTCTGGCTCTGTGCTGACAGCTGGAAGACTGAAGCCTCTTTCAGATTCTGTTTTCTTCATATCTCTCTGCCCTTCCCCTGCTCATTCTCTGTCTCTCTCTCTCCTTCAAAAATAAATAAACATTAAAAAAACAAAACAAACAAAAAGGATTGCAGCAATTCAGACACATTTCAAGCTCTACTTCTAATTTTAGTTCTTTTGCTATTTCCACCACATCTGCAATTACTTCCTCTCCAAAAGTTTTCAACCCCTCAAAGTCATCCATTAGGGTTGGAATTAACTTCTTCCAAGTTTCTGTTAATGTTGATATTCTGGCCTCTTCCAAAGAATCACTGATGTTCTAAACGGCATCTAGAAAGGTGAAAACTTGGGGCACCTGCGTGGCTCAGTTGGTTAAGCATCTGATCTCGGCCCAGGTCATGATCTCATGGCTTCTGACTTTGAGCCCCACGTTGAGCTCTGTGCTAACAGCTTAGAGCCTGGACCCTGCTTTGGATTCTGTGTCTCTGACTCTCTCTGGCCCTTCCCCACTTGACCTCTCTCTCTGTCCCTCTCTCTGTCTCTCTCTCAAAATAAATAAATATTAGAAAGGTGAATCCTTTCCATAAGGTATTCAATTTACTCTGCCCAGGTCCATTAGTGGAATCACTCTCTAAGGCAGCTATAACCTTATGAAATGCATTCTATAAGTAATAAGACTGGAAAGCAAAAATTACTCCTTGATTCTTGGGCTGCAGAATGGATATTGTTTTAGCAGGCACAAAAACATTAATCTCATCATGTATCTCCATCAGAGTTCTTAAGTGACCACTGTACATTGTCAATGAACAGTAATGTTATGAAAGAAGTCTTTTTGTTGATTCCTAGGTCTCAAAGCAGGCTTTAAATATTCAGTAAACCATGTTACAAACAGATATGATGTCATATAGGCTTTGTTCTATTTATAGAGCATACTCAGAGAAGATTTAGTATAATTCTTAAGGGACCTCAGATATTTTTGGAGTGATAAATGAGCATAGGCTTCAACCTCAACTCACCAGCTGCATTAGCCACTAGCAAGAGACACAGCCCATC
This sequence comes from Crocuta crocuta, assembly GCF_008692635.1. NCBI lineage: Eukaryota > Metazoa > Chordata > Mammalia > Carnivora > Hyaenidae > Crocuta > Crocuta crocuta. The sequence continues at coordinate 2,419,151 of NW_027530575.1, read as the reverse complement.
CTTTAAAGCTTTGAAGCCAGGCATTGACTTCTCCTCTCCATCTATGAAAGTTCTAGATGACATTTTCTTCTGATAGAAGGTTGTATCTTCTGTACTGGAATTCTGTTCTTTAGTGTAGCCACCTTCATTAATGATCATAGCTAGATCTTTTGGGTAACTTGCTACAAGTTCCACATCAGCACTTGCTGCTAAACATTGAGCTTTTATGTTTCAGAGCCAGCTAATTTCCTTAAAAATCGCAAACCAATCTCTATTAGCTTCAAACTTTTCTTCTGCAACTTCTTCACTGCTCTTAGTTCATAGATTTGAAGAGAGTCAGGGCCTTGCTCTGGATTAGGCTTTGACTTAAGGGAATATTGTGTCTGCTTTGATTTATTCAGATCACTAAAACTTTCTCCATATCAGCAATAAGGCTGTTTTACTTTCTTATCATTTGTGTGTTCACTGAAGTAGCATTTCTAACGTCCTTCAAGAACTTTTCCTTTGCATTCATAATTTTATTAACTATTTGGCACAAGAGGTGTAGCTTTTCTCCTATGTTGGCTTTTGACATGCATTCCTCACTAAGCTTAAACATTTCTAGATTATGATCTAAAGTGAAAGGTGTGTGACTTTTCTTTTCACTTAAATACTTAGGGGTCATGGTAGGGTAATTAACTGGCATAATTTCAGTATTGTGTTCAGTAAATAGAGAGGCTCAAGGAGGAGAAAAATAAGGAATAACAAGCCATGGAACAGTCAGGATACATGTGACATTTATCAATTAAGTTTGCTGTCTTACATGGGCACATTTCATGATGCCTCATAACAATTACAATAGTAACATCAAAGATCACTGATTACAGATCACCATAATAAATACACTAACAATGAAAAAGTCTGAAATATTGCAAGAATTATCAAATAGTGACAGAGATAAAAAGTGAGAAAATGTTGGAAAAATGGTGTTGATAGATTTGCTCCACGGAGGTTTGCCAAAATCCTTCTATTTATAAAAAAAATGCAATATCTGCAAAGCACAATTTAATAAAGTGGAGCACAATAAAATTAAGTATGCCTGTAAAAGTGGTACTGGGAGTTGGCCAAAGTTGTATTCTGATTACTCCTATTTTCTCAGTGAAATAGAAATTAAGATAAACAGCTGAGGATGAAGAGAGAGGAGAAAATATAAAAGAGTTATGCAGGAAATGTAGAGATACAAACCGAGAGAACCTGGAAGCAATTGCAGCAGATGTGGCTTTGGCTGACCCAGTTACTGTGCTAGATAGATACCTTCTCTTTTCTTCCCTGCACCTTATGCATCTACAGCAGCCTCTCTACTTATATAGAGTTTATCCCTTTCTTTAGGTTTTGAATTGCATTCAGCCAATGGGAAGTCACCAAAAGAGATGAAAGAGACAAAGAAAAGTGAGGCCAGGGTATTAACTCCCCAGGGACCCTTTTAGTTGACTGGTCTGTTAAAAGTGGAAGTTACTACTCCTCTGATGACAGACCTTTCTTCATTTGGCTCCCATTAACCTTTCCCTGTCCTTGACTTTTGAGGCTTAGGCTTGGTAAAATGTTTGCTACCACTAATCCTAGAGGACAGCACTGCCCCTTATGGTTACCATCTACCCTGAATACATCTTTGAATCAGTTCCTTTACTTGAAAAAATAATTATTTAAAGTATCCTTATATAAATGCATTATTTCTTTCCTGTTGGAACCTGAATAACAAAACAGCATATATGATTCTCCTGAAATTTTGTTCAGTAAGTGCATTTATAGAAACTGTTTAAAGTTGGGAGAAGTCCAGGTATAGTAAAGTTAGTGGGCTAAGTGTCTAAATAAGGTTACTCTGTCATGCTATCCACCAACTGAGTCCATTCTCTATGGTTTCCCTGTACATCCTAACATGTTGGGTGCCCTCCAGAGACAACCGCTCGTTCAAGCTCATTACCGGACTTGTGTTAGTGCCAGCATGGTGGCAAAAGTGCACTGAGAAATCTGGTAGTCTTACCAATTACTATCTTGTCCTATATAATCCAAAACAACCTTCTTTGACTTTAACTAAAACATATTTATTTTCCTCATGTTTTCCCAAGAACATCTTTTTTTCTTAAAACACCTTTAACCATGTAGTAAAATTTTGTATTTTATTTTTGCCATTTATTAAGTCCATCTTTGCATTCTTCTTAACTGATTTTTTATCTTTAATTTCAAACCTCATCCTCTATTCTTCCGCATCATCTTTCAAGATTCGTAATGGAATACAGGTGAGGCTCAAAAGTTAGAATGTCTTGTATTTGAATTCTAGAACTGACTTATGTTTGTTTATTAGTGCACATATTTAACTTCTCTGTTTCCCTCATTAATAAACACTTTACTCAAAGTGGTTTTATAAAAATTAAATAAGACAATCTATGTAAAGGGCACATTACCAAACAAAAAACCAATGTATATGAGCTGCCTTTTCCTTTCTATCTAGCCTTAATTTCATGGTTATCTACATAGCTAAACTTTGAATATTAGTACAATTTAATAATAGTATTTGCAATATCAGCATATTTTTAAAATTCAACATATTTTTACAAGTACCATAAATGTATTACTAAGAATTTGGTAAAATTTGAAAAGGAGTTGTGTTTGTAACTAAAATGCAATACCTATATTTTGCTACTGCAACATGGGTACTTGTTAGAGAAGAATAAGGGATATTGTTACAACTAAGTAAGCATGTGAGGATGGTGAGTATTTTATCTTGAAAACTAAATACAGTGCTAGTTCAAATTAAGAAAAATTCTTTCTGATGAGAGGAAAAAAAAGCACTGGTAAATGTATCATAAAAATATGAGCTTAAATTTGAGGAAGAAAACTTTGCTTTGGGATAGTTATGCATAGAAAATAAACCAACAACAAAAACTTGTCTTTTTTGTCCATCAATGTTTCATGGTTCCTTTGTAATACTGTGCTATGTGAGATCATCCCAGTAGACAAACACCAGCTGAGCAGTTTCTGAAATAACATAGCAATGTAAAGTTTGGCTTAAAAAAGGACTGGACTTCATTCTGTACATGGAGAGAACTTCCTAAAGTAGTGGAAAGAAAATGACAAGAGGTTCCATCTTGGTCTTCATACTTCAAAATGAAAAGTTCCATTTATTGCTAAAAGCATAATAAGATGAATTCAAGAATAAGATGGACTTACTTGGATTATATATACAAATTTTAGTTGAATGTTGAAATGGTAAGAGTCAAGATGCAGGCAGTGCTTTTATTCAGCAATAGTTCCAGATTACAGGCTTTCAGTATTTAAGATTCACTAAAAGAATGAAGTGTTTATACTCCACAAATAAGATAGATAATATTCTTCTGTTTATGCTGATTCATATTTACCTGGGTTAAATTTATAAAACTGAATTAAAAGTATTTAATTTAGATAATGTTACTGGTTTGTTATTATTATTTTACTTCTGTCCTGGAAAGAGACAAGTTACTACTAACTGGAAAAGATGAAGGAAAAATATAGAATAGGTCAGAATGAAATTTTTGTTTTGCTTTCTTTTGTTTTTTGGTAATTGCAATCTAGAGATAATAACCCAAAAATACTCATAAAATAGATACAAATGCACAGTAAATGTAAAAATAATTTATAATAATTTAGTTTTATTCCTTATTTTCAAAACAGAATAAGTCTCTTTGCATATTTCAAATTAACCATTTAATAATTTCTAGGATGCTCATTTTATCACATCAGAATATAATGCCAAACCCATGATCCTAATTTGCTATTATCAGTCAAAAAATTATTTGTGAATTCTTACAGTGTGAAGGCATTACTTTTTCTGGAATATGCTTTTTTCTTCAAGTAGACCAATGTTCTTTGATGTCTACAATTTTCAAGTAAACTAGACTATGTTTAAATAATAGTCAATTAAGCATTAAATACTAACTTCTATACAAAATCTTAAAAGTTTGTGATACCCTTTTGCTCCCATGTAGCTGTGTGATGGTGTACATGTCACTCAATATGCAGAGATTTAAATAATTCATTTATAAAATGGGGGAAATAGCTTAAATTCCTAAAGTATATTTCAGTTAAAAATATCAAACAGAAAAAGAGAAAGTTAAATTGTTTACTTTTTAAAAATTTTTTTCTAATTTTTTATTTAGTTCTGAGAGAGAGAGAGACAGCATGAGCAGGGAGGGTCAGAGAGAGAGGGAGACATAGAATCTGAAACAGGATCCACACTCTGAGCTGTCAACACAGACCCTGACGTGGGGCTCAAACCCAGGAACTGTGAGATCATGACCTGAGCCGAAGTCGGATGCTTAACCAACTGAGCCACCCAGGTGCCCCAAAGTTAAATTGTTTTATAGAAATTAACTATAGTTTTGCAATATGAAATACATTTTAAAGAAGAATTTTAAATTATTTTTTTAAATTTGTTTTTTAAAAAAGTGTGGTTTCTGATTAAATGAAGTAATTAAACATCTACCTGGGACTGAATCCACAACAGCTTATTGGAAGTCTTTATAAGCAAGATTAGGTTTCAGAATCATTTCCCCACCATCTTTCTTCTATAAACAAAATACTGTCCATGGCACTTGCCAGTAGGAAACAGGAGAGTTATCTCTGGAGAGATAGAGAAGCTCTGGTGTGCTGGACCTCAAGTCATCACAAGGATTAGTGAAAGTTTGCAAACTCAACAGCGAGGAATTAACCTCCACTGCTTGTTCCCCTCAGAGCTGGTGTCATTTATAAGTATAAACTACTTAGAGTCACACAGGGCCCACACTCATAAGGATGTCACTCTTGGTTTAATGCTCTATTTCTGCTTTATTGAAGTGCTTAATAATTTTTTTATCAAGTGATCATCTAAATTACATAGCTAGTTCTGCTTCTGCTGCTTGAAACCAAGTTTTGGTTGCCTGATTTACAATCTCTGTAAGAGAATGCAGAAAAGTTCTCATTAAGGAAAATTATCTTTCAGGAGAGCAAAATTCTTTATGATAATAAATCTCAGGATTATCCTTGAAATCCCCTAAGCACTGCCCAATCAGCCTATAGACAGGTGCACACATTAAACAAGTCCTTCTACCACCATATACACAGCTTCAAACAATATGTTAGTATCTCACTCTCACATATGAACAAGAAGCCAATGATGACCCAATATTGAAAAAAAATCTCAAGCATGGAAGAGAATTGCCAAGACACACAAAGAAAAAAAGGAAAAAAAGAAGAAACACTAGATAAAGGCAAAACAAACACAGGGAGCATATTTTTAAATACATAAAAACATACTCAAAAATATGAATATTTCACCTATGAACTAAATCACATATTGTAATTTAAAAATTCTTTTAATGTTTATTTATTTTTGAGAGAGAGAGAGAGAGAGAGATAGATACAGAGCATGAGGAAGGGACAGGCAGAGAGAAAGCAAGACACAGAATCTGAAACAGGCTCCAGGCTCTGGGTTGTCAGCAGAGTCCAATGTGGGGCTCAAACTCACGAATCATGATGTCATGACCTGAGCTGACGTTGAACACTTCACTGACTGAGCCATCCAGGTGCCCCACACATATTGAAATATTAAAAACATAATTAAAAGAAATATTCTGAAAGGAAAAAAATAAGATCTTGGAAACAACATCTTGGCAGACATTTAAAAATCAATATAGATATTAGAATGCATAACTTCTTATATCTGCCCAATAAAAATTTAAAAAAAACAGAGATAAGTAAGAAAAGAGACTAGATAAGAAATATTAATCAATACAAAGGGCACAATATCCAAATAATGAATGAAAAGAAAAACAGAAATTGTGGAGAAAAAAATTCCCAAGAAAAATGTCTCAGAAGTAAAAGATAAAATTTTCTATACTAATAAACTCCATCAAATATCCATCATAACTTTAAATATAAATGTAAGAAAATACTTTATTCCAAGATAGTAAGTAATTAAAAAAAATAGTTACTGATTTGTAAAATATCCTAGACAAAATAAAGTATATCATCAATAATCAAACTATAATAAAATTTCTTATGAACAAAAATAGAAAATAAAAGAAAATGAGACAAAGCGTTGAATGTTCTGAGGGAACATGATTTTTGTACAAAGGGAAAATATTGAGTAAGAAATTTTCAACCAAGGGATTGAATTTATCATACTACATAGAACAGAAATATTAGTAAACAAAAACATATGAACAATGAAAAATTAACATGTACCAAAACTGAAATAAACTACTTATACACTATGCAGTTGAGCTATGATTTAAAATTGCAGATTTTAATAATATGAAAACAAAATATGGATTGTGCTACATATTATAATTTATTTATAATGGGAATATAACAGAGGGAAAATGTGATTTGGGGTTGGGTATGAGAAAATGTCTCTAATGTAGACATTTCTACATTAGACATAAGTAATACCCAAAAAAATAATGTCTAAATTTGAAGAGAGAGAGCCAGGGAGAGACAGGGAGAGAGAGAAGGAAGACAGGAAAGAGGAAGAATGAAAAATATGAAGCAGAAAAAACATGATCTTAAGAAATACAGAGATAGCTACCTGCAAACACACCAAAATATTTGTGATCCATTCTGAGGGGAATGAGACTTAAGACTGGAGAAGACTATTCTGATTTGTTTATGTTTTGTTTTTGAATTAGTC
>NW_027530575.1:2394637-2412469 GCF_008692635.1 Crocuta crocuta | reverse complement strand
TTTGAATTAGTCTTGCAGTATTATTTTTTGACTATATATATATAACATATATTAAATATTATTTTACTACATATATTAAAAAGCATGAAAGACTCTATTAATATTTGGTTTATTTCTTATCTCCTATCTCTTTAATTCCACATAAATTAAACATTTTTCAGATTTAATTTTATATATTTATATTTATCACTTTAACACAGAATCAAAATTGTTATTCAGTGGGTCTTGAATTTTTAAATACTTGTGAAACCACTATGCACACAGATAAGGGTACATAAACACTTAAGTCATCTAAAACTACTCTTATACAAAGAATTTATAAGATATGCAAGATGTAAAACATTTGTTTAACTACTCTGAGTACTTAATTATAAGATAAGTACTTGACTTTCTTAATTTCTTAGACCAAAATCATTCAAAAGTTCACAACTGATGCAAGGCCACAGTTACCACATTAAACCTAAATAATAAACAAGTTATGTTTAACAAATTAATATTGTAAGTATTTAGAAGGAAAAATACCAGAAATCCCCTCTTAAAATATGCTAGCATCATACAAAGATTTCAAAATTAACAATAGAGAGGAAGATGGCTGAGGAATAGGAGGACCCTAGGCTCACCTTGTACCATGAACACAGCTAGATAACTATCAAATATTCCTAAATACCACAAAATCAACCTAAAGACTGACAGAAAAACTAAGCATGACAACTAAAGGGAAAGAAAAGGCCAATTAGAAGAAGGTAGCAAGTGCGGAGATGTAGTCTAGGGAAGAAACAGATAATGGGTGCTGCAGAGGGTGGGTGTTGTGGCCCTGGAGAAGAGTGCAAGAGAGAGGATCACAGGGGAAAGCACAAGGAGAATGTTACCCTAACGCCATTGGCTTGGAAAATAAGAGGGGCTGGATTTTGTGAATTATTGCAACTAACAGAGCTTAAAGCTTGGAGTTACAAAAATCAATGGACTTGGTTGGGGTAGAGCCATGAGGGTACTGTGCTTCTCCTGGGAAGGAGGCAGGCAAACAATCCAGAGGCAGACAACATGGAAACAGCAATTTGAATAGTGCCTGTGGCACACAGTGGGCAGATTATTCACTCTTCTCAGGGAGCAACCCTGAGAAACTCAGGCTTTCACAGAGACACCTTTCTGGGAAAAAAAAAAGGAGCTGGCCAGTGTCATTTCCCTCCTCTGTCCCACAGCATAAACACAGAGCCACTTGTTGGGAAGCAGTGCAGTGCCAACACTGGCTACCTAACTTACTTACTCCAAGACCTAGCCCCCTACACTCTGTACTCTGATGGGACAGTCTCCCAGTCCCAGCACAGTGGGCTCCTACCCAAGAAGATCAGCAAAAACCCCTCTTCACACCACATCTCAGAACCACAGAGTTCTACAGGGCCTAAGTTTTGTTAGAGGTGGTGTTAGGTCTCATTTCACAACTAGTCCAGGGCACACCTAGTTAAAAGTCACCGCATTCAGGCCAGGAACCAAATACTGCCTCTAAGAGGCAAGGAGAACCTCTGTAGATGACTGGCCTAAGGGACACAGCAGAGTGCATGCAGTGCACATTGGAGAAAATCCCTGAGGCACAAGGGCCTGGATACCAGATGACCGCTCCTTCATAAGGCCATTAAGTTTGGCATCAAGAGACATAACCAACTTTTCTAAAACAGAGAAGAAGCCAGAGAACTATACAAAATGTGAAGACAGAGGAATTATCCCAAATGATAAGGCCACCATGACCAGAGATCTAAGAAAAAGAGATATAAGTAGCATGCCTGATGAAGAATTTAAAGCAACAATCATATGGATACTTACTGGGCTTAAGGAAATAATAGAAGACAAAAGTGAGACCCTTATTACAGAGATAAAAGAGTTTAAAAAAAGTATCAATCAGACATAAAAATTGTTTGAAATGAGAATGGAAACGGGCTTGATTCAATGAATAGAAGGCTGGAAGAAGTGAAGGAACAAATTAGTGAAATAGTAGATAAAGTAATGGAAAATAATGAAGCTGCACAAAGGAGAGGAAGAAGAATTATGCAATATGAGAATAGATTTAGGGAACTCAGTGACTCCATCAAGCATAACAACATTTGTATTACAGGAGTCTCAGATAAAGCAAAGGGGGAAGAAACAAAGGGGGAAGAAAATTTACTTGAAGAAATAATAGCTGAAACTCCCTTAACATGTGGAAGGAACAGATACCCACTTTCAGTAGGCACGGAGAACTCCCATCAAAATCAACAAAACTAGGCCAACATTAAAACATATCGTAATTACATTTGAAAAATATAATGATAAAGAGAAAATCTTAAAAGCATAAAAACAAAGAAGTCCTTAACTTATAAGGAAAAGCTTATAAAGCTAGCTGGAAATTTCTTAACAGAAATTTGGCAAGGCAGAAGTGCTCAGTGAGAAAAACCTGCAGTCAAGAATACTCTACTCAACAAGGCTATCACTCAGTATAAACAACAGAGTTTATCCAGCAAACACAAACTGAAGGACTTCACGACTACTAAACCAGCCCTGCAAGATATATTAAAGGGGACTCTTTGAGTGCAAAGGAGAGACCCAAAGTGAAATGGACAAGAAGGGATCAGAGAAAAATCTCCAGAAATAATGACAGAACAAGTAATAAAAGGGTGCCTGGGTGGCCCAGTAAGTTAAGTGTCCAACTCTTGATTTTAGCTCAAGTCATGACCTAACAGTTGTGAGTTTGGGCCCTGTACTGGGCTCTGTGCTGCCAGCATACAGCCTGCTTGGGATTCCGTCTCCCTCTGTCTCTGGCCTTCCCCTACTTGCTCTCAATCTCTCTCTCAAAAAACAAAACAAAACAAAACAAACAAAAAAACAAGAAAACAAAAAAAGCAATAAACTTAAAAAAGTAATAAAATAGCAATAAATACATACCTAGCAATAATTAATTGAATATAAATGGACTAAATGCTTGAATCAACAGATATAGGGTGTCAGAATAGATAAAATAAAACATAAACAAAAAAACAAGATCTATCTACATGCTGCCTACACGTGACTCATTTCAGACCTAAAGACACCTGCAGATTGAAAGTGAAGGGATAGAACTCCCCTATGACCCAGCAGTAGCACTGCTAGGAATTTACCCAAGGGATACAGAAATGCTGAGGCATAGGAGCACATGTACCCCAGTGTTCATAGCAGCACTCTCCACAATAGCTAAAACATGGAAAGAGCCTAAGTGTCCATCAACAGATGAATGGATCAAGAAGATGTGGTTTATCTATACCATGGAATACTACATGGCAATGAGAAACAATGAAATCTGGCCATGTGTAGCAACATGGATGGACCTTGAGGGTGTTATGCTGAGTGAAATAAGTCAGGCAGAGAAGGACAAATATCATATGTTTGCACGTATAGGAGGATTAGGAGGAACTTGACGGAGGAACAAGGGGGAGAAGAAGGGCGGAAATGGTGGGGGAAAGGGAGAGAGGCAAACCATGAGAGACTCTTGAATGCTGACAAAAACTAAGGACTGATGGATGTGGGGGGGAGGGGGGATGGGCATGGAGGAGGACACTTGTGGGGATGAGCACTGAGTGTTATGTGGAAACTAATTTGACAATAAACTATTTGTAAAAAAAAAAAAAAAAGAAAGTGAAGGGATAGAAAAACATTTATTATACAAATGGATGTCAGTAGAAAGCTGGAGTAGCAATACTTATACCAGACAAATTACTTTAAAATAAACACTGTAACAAAAGAGAAAGAAGGACACAATATTATCATAAAGGGTCAATCTTGCGAGAAGATATAATAACAATTTTGTATATTTATGCACCCACCATGGTGCATCCAAATATTTAAGACAATTAAAAGCAAACAGGAGGATCTAATTAGTAATAATAAGATAATAGTAGGAGACTTTAACACCCCATTTATAACAATGAACAGATCATCTAAAAAGAAAGAAACAAGGAAAATAGGGGTTTGAATGACACACTGGATCAGATGGACTTAAAAGATATATTCAGACGATTCCATCTTAAAATAGTAGAACACACAGTCTTTTCAACTGCACACGGAACATTCTCCAAAGTAAATAACATATTAAGTCACAAATCAGGCATCCACAAACAGAAAAAGATTAAAGTCACATTCTGCACCTTTACTGACCACAACATTAAGAAAATAGAAGTCAGCCACAGAAAAAAAAAATATATGGTAAGATTACAAATACATGGAGGTTAAGAAACATGCCACAAAAAAATAAATAAATAAATGGATCAAGTGAGAAATCAAAGAAGAAACTTAAAAAAATACATGGAAACGAAAGAAAATGAAAATATAATATTTAAAACATTTGGGATGCAACAAAAGCAGTCTTAGGAAAGTATATGGCAATAGAAGCCTACCTAACTATACAAGAAAAATCTCAAATAAAGAACTTAATATTACACCTAAAGGAACCGGAAAAAAGAAGAGCAAAGCCTAAAAACAGCAGAAGGAATAAATAAAAATTAGGCTAGAAATAATGATATAGTAACTACTACACACAAAAACAATAAAAAAATCAATGAAACCAGGAGGTGGTTCTTTAAAAAAATTAATAAAATTTATGAATTTCTAGTCAGACTTATCAAAAAAAGAAAAGGCCCAAATAGATAAAATCAAAAATGAGAAAGGTGAAATAAGAAGCAAAAATCACAGAAGTACAAACAAATAAAAGAGAATATTATGAAAATCAGAATGCCAACAAACTGGACAAGTGGAAGAAATGGATAAATTCTTAGAAACATAGGAACAATCAACTGAAACAGGAAGAAAATGACAATTTGAACAGACAAATAATCTACAAAAAATTGAATCAATAATCAAAAAACTCCTAATAAAGGAAAGTTCAGGACCAGACATTAAGGACCAGAGTTAAGACCTATTCTCAAAATATTCCAAAAAAAAAATAGAAAAGGAATGAAAATTTCAAAATTCATTCTAAGAGCCAGAACTATACTGATACCAAAAGCAAATAAACACACCACAAGAGAGAACTAAAAGTCTCTATCCTTGATGAATACATACAAAATTCTCAATAAAATACTAGTAAACCAAATCTAACAATACATTGAAAAAAATCATTCACCACAATCAAGTGGGATTTATTCCTTTGTTGCAAGGGTGGTTTAATATTCACAAATAGGTCAACATAATACATCATATTAGTAAAAGTATAAGAGCCATATGATCATTTCAACAGTTGCAGAAAAAGCACTTGATAACATTAATTCATGACACAAAGCATCAATAAAATAGGATTAGAGGGAACATACTTCAACATAGTAAAGGCCATAGCTGAAAAACCCACAGTGAATGTCATCGTAAGTGGAAAAAAAAAAACTGACAGTTTTTCCCTCTATGGCAGGAACAAATAGGGATGATCCCTTTCACCACTATTATTTAACAGTACTGGAAATCCTAGACATAGGAATCAGACAAGAAAAAGAAATAAAAGGCATCCAAATAAATCAGCAAGGAAGAAGTCAAACTTCCACTGTTTACAGATGACATGATCCTATGGATAGAAGACCTGACACTCTACCCAAAACCTGCTAGAAGTTATAAATGAATTCAGTAGAGTCACAGGATACAAAATCAACATACAGAAATCTGTTGCATTTCTATACACCAATAATGAAGCTGCCAAAAGATAAATTAAGGAATCAATCCCATTTACAAATGCACCAAAAACTATAAGACACCTAGGAATAAACCTAACCAAAGCACTGAAATACCTGGACTCTGAAAACTAAAAAACACTGAGGAAAGACATTAAAGATCACACACACACACACACACACACACACACACACACACACACAAATGGGAAAACATTCTGTGCTCATGGATTGGAAGAACAAATACTGTTAACATGCCTATACTATCTAGAGCAATTTATACAATTAATGCAATAATAATAATAATAATAATAATATAATCCCAGCATTTTTCACAGAGCTAGAACAAACAATCCTAAAATTTATATGGAAACACAAAAGATCCCAAATAGTCAAAGTAATCTTGAAAATGCAAAGCAAAGTTGGAGGCATCACAATTCTGGACTTCAAGTTATATTACAAAGCTGTAATATAAACAGTATATATAAAAGGTGTAATCAAAGCAGTATAGTACTGACACAAAGACAGACACCTAGATCAACAGAACAGAACAGAAATACAGAAATGAACCCACAACTATGTGGTCAATCAATCTTTGACAAAGCAGGAAAGAAAGAATATCCAATGAGGAAAAAAAGTCTCTTCAACAAATGGTGTTGGGAAAACTGGACAAAAACATACAAAATAATGAAACTGGACCATTTTCTTACACCATACACACAAATATACTCAAAATGGATGAAAGACCTAAATGTGAGACCTGAAGCCTAAAATCCTAGAACACAGGCAGAAACCTCGTTAACACTGGCTCCAGCAACTTCTTACTGGATATGTCTCCTGAAGCAAGGGAAACAAAAGCAAAACCAAATTGTTGGGAATTCATCAACACAAAAAGCTTCTGCACAGCAAAAGATACAAGCAATAAAACTTAAAGACAACCTACTGAATGGGAGAAGATACTTGCAAATGGCATGATAAAGGGTTAGTGTCCAAAATATATAAAAGAGTCATAAAACTCAACACCCAAAGCACGAATGATCCAATTAAAAAGTGAGAAGACATGAATAAAGAAGACATCCAGATGGCCAACAGACACATGAAAGATGTTCAACATCACTCATCATCACAGAAGTGCAGATCAAAACTACGAGATATCACCTCATATCTGTCAGAACGACTAAAACAAAAAAAAACAAGAGACAACAAGTGTTGGACAGGATATGGAGAAATAGGGACCCCTGTACACTGTTTTTGTGAGTGAAAACTTGTAGCCATTCTGGAAAACAGCATGATGTTTCCTCAAAAAATGTAAAAAAGAGCTACCCTGTATCTAGTAATTGTACCGCTGTGCATTTACCAACCAACAAACAAAATATACTAAGAGAGGTTCATGCATTCCTATGTTTACTAGATCATTATTCACAACAGTCACATTATGGGAGTAGCCAATGTGTGCATCAGTAGATGAATGAATAAAAAAGAGATGGTTGTGTACATGCACACACACACATACACACACACAGTGAAATATTATTCAGTCATAAAAATGAATAAAATCTTGCTACTTGGAACAACATGGTTGGAGATATAGAGTATAATGCTAAGTGAAATAAATAGAGAAAGACAAATACCATATGATCTCATATGTGGAATATAAGGAACAAAACAAATGAGCAAAGAATAAGAGAAAAACAGAGAGAAAGAGAGAGAGAGAGAGAGAGAGAGAGACTAACAACCAGACTCTTAGCTATAGAGAATAAAGTGGTGTTTAACAGAGGGTAGATTTATGGTAGAATAAATGAAATAGGTAATTGGGACAAAGAATACATTTATCATGATGGGCACTGAGTAATATATAGAATTGTTGAACCACTATATTGTATACCTGAAAGTAATACAACACTGGATGTTAGCATACTAAAAACTTAGTAAAGTAAATAAATAAAGCTTTTAATAAAAAAAAAAAGCTATTAAAGCCCTGGGTACAATGGAAACAATATTGATTACAGAACTCCAGGCTTTATTATACTCTCTAAAATGGTTTTGTTTTAGTGACTTTCTTGTTTCATTATTTTATCAACTAAACTAAAATTGTTTCTGATTTCTTTGCAGTTCTTGGGATGTGTATGGCATTACAAGTCTTCACATCTGAATCAAATTTTGGGTGCAGGCCATCTGTCACTAAAAGTGACCATGATATTAAACTACCTCATGTCTATATTAGTTTACTAATTTCTGTATTAGCACGTTTACTAATTAATTATCCTTTTAAATTAAAGAATGAGGAAGTCTAGTTAGTCTGTATTTTTTCACTGTAGAAAGAGTGCTAGTCATCAGAATTTTGGCATCAGCTATTTTAGTGTTTTAGTGCATTTCAAATCACATTCATCAAAAGGCCTTACTTTTCACATACTACATCTCTTCCTGTTTACTTATTACATCCCTTTGGGATTTCCCAGAAATTTCTTCTTATATTCCTGAGATAAGGTAATTAAATTAAATAAAAACATTATTAAAGTAAATGAAGAGGAACAGAAATAATTTCATTATAGGAATAGGTACTGATAAGAAATATAATAAGATAGTTAGCTCAAAAATGTCTAATAAATGGAAGAGACAATGCTACAATAAATGATTTCTGGGCATTACTATGTCTTAAGCACTAGGTATTAAAGATGATTAAAAAATAACCAGGATTTATTGAACATATATATAAACTAAACATTGAGATTTTTTAAAACATTAGCTAATTCATCCTTGAATTGATTTTGAGGTGATTATTTTTATCCTTATTCTATAGATAAAGAGTTCGAGACCCAGAGAATTTCATTTCCTTCAACAAAGTTTTACAGCTAGATAGCAATAGAGTGGGCTTCGTATGTACATCTTTCTAAGTCCAAAGCCGATACATGATCGTAACTGTTAAAGTCTTCAATTACATTACACTGTGTATTACAAATAAAAAGAACACTTTCTCATCCATAATTTCACTTTAAATGTCATAGTGACTTGTTTGAGTACAGGATAATAGAAAGTGCTATAGTTAAGAATGAAGTCTGGATCTTCCTGTACCAAAAATTGCATGTCCCTTTAACCATGTTCCTCTCAACTCAGAATCGAGTAATCACAGATTTGGAAGGGGCTTAAAAGATCAACTAATAGACACTCTTCCCTGGGCATGATAACAGATATAAAGCATCCTCTAAGACCAGTGCCTTCTCACTCTTTTTTTCTTCTAGGAACTATGCATCTCCATTTTGCAAGCCAATGATCCTTTTCTGTTGCATGCTCTATGATGCAAAACAAGAAAAACAAACACACAAAAGCACTTAACATTTTATAAATAAACTCATGTTCTTTTTTCTAAGTGAATAACTCATAAATTTAGCATATTTAACTAAAACCAGTTTTGTGATGTACTGGAATGCATTATCCTAACCACACTGTCCACTGCCTACTTTTATCCCTAGGCAATTTTACTCCTCTTCCGTTGTGTTCCAGTCTTCTCTATCATATGTTATCTGTTAGCCAGTCATTGCAGCATGTTTTTCAACTTTAGGGGAGGACAAATAATTTGGATTAAAATTGTAATTTGGGGAATACAATTTATAAGACTTTGTCATGGTGGTGTAAATGAGAGTCACACCAATCCCTAAATTAGTTTCTCTCTCTCTCTCTCTCTCTCTCTCTCTCTCTCTCCTGTTTTATTTATTTATTTTATATAGTGCCTTAACTGGATCTTAGTAGAAGAATATAGAAAAGAGGCTGCAAAAACCATACTTTATATCATTGACAGATTCTTCAGAGACTGACTTATTAAAAACAAATGTTTATTTTTATATCAGAGAGTAAAGACTAAAGTTACCACATAATATTCATATTTCACTTGTATATTTTGAAGTTATAGAAAATTGGTCAATATGGTTCTTTTGCACTTTGATCTTTAGCAGCAATTTGTCTGTAGTAAATTGCTCCCATTTCATTTCAATTAATTCTATACAATAGGGAACGATGTGTTTTGACCTTAGTCTTCACTGAGGGATGTATGAAGATTGGTAACGTGTATAGTATTTTCACTAGGCACTTGCATGTGCAAGCCTTAATTATTAAAAAGAGAAAACAAGAACATATGATACAAATATGATACTGCTGACCAGATATATGGTAGGATATAATTGATGATAAGTCTAAAAATCAAATTACCCTAGACAGTTTCATACCTATTTTAGTAGCATGTAAACATTGTGGCATTATACTACCTTTCTTATAAAATTCCACTATACTAGAAGTAAATGCCACCAATTATTTTTGTTATTTTTGAGTTACTGTTATGTTGACTTATTGTTTGAATGTAATACATTAAAGTTAATAAGTTACATAATGGGGAAGAATACTGGACTTGAAACCAATTTTTAGCATTAATCATGTGACTAGTTAACCTTGAACTCAGTCAATATTCTTGGGATTCAATTTTTTAGTGTCCTGCTAGCTGATATCAGCAGTAGGTTGGTTGTTCCATTATAAAATTAACTTTAGGATCCAAAAAGTTAGGCCACATGCAAACTAAATGTGCTTATTATCTTTAATTTATTCCATTTTGATATTGCTCATCGAACATTTTTATGTTTATTTTTCAATATTTTTGGTCATTAAAGCAATTGAAAACTGTAAAAATTGTTTTTTAAGTTTTCATTAAGTTCTTGTCAAGAAAAGCAGAATTCAAGGGGATATACTTTGAAAACATATTTAGCATTGATTGAATTTGTACATATAAATTGTAAAACACAGTTTTGTGATATTTTCCTAAGAGTCAATGTCTGTAGGGCCATTTGGATTTGACTAAAAACATTTAAAATATATCTCCAATAGTTTAGAGATATTGAGATGGGTAAAGGAAGTAGAATAGTACCTGTCTCCAGAGAAATCAAGCAATTTCAAAACAAAAATTTTGGGTCAGGAAACTAGAAATTTTGGAATCTGCTAGTTAGTGCCCAAACTAGTGTATTGGAGAATCTATGATATCAAATCTTTGACTTTTGCTAATATCTACTTTGAAAATTTAAAATAAGCAATAAGCTAGTGGTTCACCTGACCACATGTAGGGAATATGAAACTGATACTTCCACAATATCTATTTGGCCAGCTGATCTGATATTTAAAAACTATACCACATGCCATACTGAAATATACATTCCTGGAGAGTCATCCCTCTGAAGAATAGCACATTTTGAATAGAAAGGCCAATACAAATTATGTTGTCTTAGCCTAAATGATTTGTACCTTGCAAAATGAAATGGAGCAGTCATTTTATTGATATCTAATAATCAGCACCTTGTGAAGTTATGTTATATCACAATGACTAAAAGTTTCTAATTTTAAAATAGATGAGTTAAAATGGAAATATTTTTTTAGAAATACGTTAATATGTGAAGTTTTTAGCAGGTAAATTAAAAACAAGAAGGAAAAATTATAATTTAAAAATATATGTCTGTATGGTATTTTATATTATTTTTAAAGTTTATTTATTTTTAGAGAGAATGAGTGTATGTGAGAGGGTGAGGGGCAGAGAGAGAGGGAGAGAGAGAAACCCAAGCAGGCTTCACTCTGTCAGCACAGAGCCCAATGCACAGTTTGATCTCATGTACCATGAGACCATGACCTAAGCCGAAATCAAGAGTCAGATGCTTAATCAACTGAGCCACCCAGGCACCCCATCTCTATGGTATTTAAATGCAATGAACATGTACTACTTTTATTATTAGAGAAAAGAGAAGATATATGAAGAGCTATGTGAAAACTGTAGTATTCTAGAGTACTTTATATATTAAGGGACATAACTATATAGTTTTGAGAAAATTTAGAAGTAAATAAGACTGCAAAGGTTTTATTGTGAGGATCTTGCATGAAAATTTGCTTTAGATTTAAGGAATCTGGATATTCTATCCCATAATCAGAGCAGATGAGGTTTTAACCTGGAGCCTCACTCATTTTAAAAGTCATTCCAAGGATTCATTGTTATTATAGGAATATCTACACTTAGCCAGGTTGTACCAATGAAATGAGATTCATGCCCCAGAGGCAAACATTGAGGGGAAAAAAAAGAAACTTTTTTTTTAAAGTTAAAAAAGCAGACCATCTTTAGGAGAGCAAGATACATTATGTTCTTGACCTAAGAAAGCTATAGGATAAAGGCTCTTTGCTGAAGGACAAATGTAGAAAGAACACATGGCAAAAAATATTTTTCTATGGGAAAATAAACTACCCAGAGACCTAACAAAACTCAACTGACCACAGGGGGCCATTCAGTCTGAGACAGATTCCTACAGCTAGAAAAGCAGAACTAAAGTCAGTCAAAGGCCAGAGATCCAATCAGAGAAATGTCAGTTTGAAAAATAGTGAGAAAAAGGACTATGTGAGCTTGGAGTTTCAGAAACTCCTTGGCATTTGCCTGGATAAAAAAGTTAATGGCTATAGCAGAACTTATTTCTTTTGATGAATAGTTTCAGGGAAGAACTGGCAGATAATAATGGTGTAGAGAAGGATGTGAAGAAGCAGTCTTTGGTGAAGGGAAGAGAAGGAATCTTCACAATTGTGGAGAACTCTTCATTTTACTAAAAGATAAAGTTGAATTCACAGGGGAAGATAAAAGCAAGATGGTAAGCTGAAAGTGGAAAAGTAATTGTAAGGGGAGGTAGGTACCGAGTACCGAGTGCAGGTGCTAATCAATCTGAGGACAGTGGAAAACTAGGATGCACAGGGAAAAGTAGTAAGATCACCAGGTAGTTTTGAAAACCACAAATTTGCTCTCCAAGTTATGTATGTTAGCACAGAGCCAGAAGTCACAGCTATGAGAGAGTGCAAGAGGGAAAGGAAAGCACCAATTTGAGCATTTACAATAATTAACCTAAAATCTAAAGTAAAAAGAGGAGAATGAGGAAACATGCGGTTGAGGAATTGAGAAAAAGTTTTTCTAGTGCATCTTGATAAGTTGGCTGTCTTGGTCAGGTTGGAGTATTGTCGGGTTGTGAGGGGGAGGTGGGTTGGAAACCACCTAACAAGCTCTGTAACTCAACATAGTTTGCAAAAAAGAGTTAGTGTACCTTCAGTTCATGATGGAAGCTGTGGAGCCTCAACAGAGTACATGTTTGATTGAAAAATAGTTAAATGAATATAAAGTGCTTTATTAGTATTAGTCCTGCAAATAAACCTGTTTGTAGCTAAATTTCATGCAGAGGTACCACAATTTTTATTAATGTAATAGAAAAATAAGAAGATGATTTTTGGTTTTTGTTCTCTCTCTCTCTCTCTCTTTTATATACAGCATTAGCTTAGCCATCAACTCTATGGATTTTAGGCCACATAGATCTTTTAATGGGAAACACAGACTATAAGCTATCCAGTTACCTGCTAATGATGTCAAATTTGATTTCTCTGTCATTCAAGTACTCTCAAAAGTCTGCTGATACACCTGATATTTGAGAACATGTGGAATAGGTTTCCTCTTGTTCCCTTAAAATTTTTCAATATGCATTCTTGTATTCAGTTAGTTCAGGGGAAATCATATAGCTGAAGAACATTACTGTCTCACACCCACTACAAAATGCCTCTACAGAATAACCTTTATTATTTACGCTTAGTCTTCACCCAGAGATGTTATTAAAGCATAGAAAAAGAAACGTCTCTAATTATTAAGGATATGGTTGATTTGAAAGCTCAATTGCAGCACTATGCAAAAGTGTCTATGGCAGATCCCTCTAAGAAGCCTACAGGTGGAAGGTTTTATTTCTCCTGATGGCTTACTTTAGTTCAGGCTACTAGATAATAAAAGTTTGCTTACACTACTTTGCCTTGTTTGCTCAATTCCTAAACTTTTGCCCTTGCCTTACCTTTCTTTTTTGCTTTTCTGATTCTCTCTTTTGTTTTTTCTGTATTTAATGTAAGACTTCTTAAATTGATTTTTGTAATGGACAATCTACCCATAGAAAACCTAGTAAATCAACAAATCACGCCTTAAATCAAATTAGTCAAATAATTTTTTATTATTTGTAAAAATAAATTATTTTTGACTAAAAATTTAATTCTATGGGTTTATTTTTATATTGTCAGTTTTGTTTTTAAGTTTTTATTTAAATTCCAGTAACATACAGCCTAATATTAGCTACAGAGATACGTTACAATTATTCAACATTTCCATACTATTCATGATCATCACAAGTAAACTTCTTAATCCCCATCACCTATTTCACCCATCCCCCCAGCCTTCTGGTAAACATCAGCTTGTTCTCAACAGTTAAGAGTCTGTTCCTTGGCTTGCATCTCTCTCTTTTTCCCCCTTTGCTTCTTTATTTTGTTTCTTAAATTCCACATATAAGAGAAATCATTTATTATTTGTCTTTCTCTGACTAACTTATTTCACTTGGAAAAGTATTCTCTAGCTCCATCCATATTGTTGCAAATAGCAAGATTTCATTCTTTTTGATGGCTTAGTAATACTGTATTATATATACATATATATGTCACATCTTTACCCCTTTCTTTCTTCATGAACACATGGCCTGTGTCTGTAACTTTGCTATTGTGGATAATACTACTATAAATTTTGAGGTGCTTGTATCCTTTTGAAATAGTATTTTTGTACCCTTTGGGTAAAGACGTAGTACCACAATTGCTGGATCATAAAGAGTAGTTCTATTATTAGCTTTATAAGGAACCTGCATACTCTTTTCCAGCATAGTTGCAACAGTTTGCTATCTGGCCAAGAAGGCAAGAGGGTTTTCCATTCTCCACATCCTAACAGAAACCAGTTGTTTCTTGTGTTGCAGATTCTAGCCATTCTAGCAGGTGTGGTGTAATATCTCATTGTAGTTTTGATTTGCACTTCCGTGATGATGAGTGATGTTGAACATCTTTCATGTGTCTGTTGGCCATCTGGATGTCTTCTTTATTCATGTCTTCTCACTTTTTAATTGGATCATTCGTGCTTTGGGTGTTGAGTTTTATGACTCTTTTATATATTTTGGACACTAACCCTTTATCATGCCATTTGCAAGTATCTTCTCCCATTCAGTAGGTTGTCTTTAAGTTTTATTGCTTGTATCTTTTGCTGTGCAGAAGCTTTTTGTGTTGATGAATTCCCAACAATTTGGTTTTGCTTTTGTTTCCCTTGCTTCAGGAGACATATCCAGTAAGAAGTTGCTGGAGCCAGTGTTAACGAGGTTTCTGCCTGTGTTCTAGGATTTTAGGCTTCAGGTCTCACATTTAGGTCTTTCATCCATTTTGAGTATATTTGTGTGTATGGTGTAAGAAAATGGTCCAGTTTCATTATTTTGTATGTTTTTGTCCAGTTTTCCCAACACCATTTGTTGAAGAGACTTTTTTTCCTCATTGGATATTCTTTCTTTCCTGCTTTGTCAAAGATTGATTGACCACATAGTTGTGGGTTCATTTCTGTATTTCTGTTCTGTTCTGTTGATCTAGGTGTCTGTCTTTGTGTCAGTACTATACTGCTTTGATTACACCTTTTATATATACTGTTTATATTACAGCTTTGTAATATAACTTGAAGTCCAGAATTGTGATGCCTCCAACTTTGCTTTGCATTTTCAAGATTACTTTGACTATTTGGGATCTTTTGTGTTTCCATATAAATTTTAGGATTGTTTGTTCTAGCTCTGTGAAAAATGCTGGGATTATATTATTATTATTATTATTATTATTGCATTAATTGTATAAATTGCTCTAGATAGTATAGGCATGTTAACAGTATTTGTTCTTCCAATCCATGAGCACAGAATGTTTTCCCATTTGTGTGTGTGTGTGTGTGTGTGTGTGTGTGTGTGATCTTTAATGTCTTTCCTCAGTGTTTTTTAGTTTTCAGAGTCCAGGTATTTCAGTGCTTTGGTTAGGTTTATTCCTAGGTGTCTTATAGTTTTTGGTGCATTTGTAAATGGGATTGATTCCTTAATTTATCTTTTGGCAGCTTCATTATTGGTGTATAGAAATGCAACAGATTTCTGTATGTTGATTTTGTATCCTGTGACTCTACTGAATTCATTTATAACTTCTAGCAGGTTTTGGGTAGAGTGTCAGGTCTTCTATCCATAGGATCATGTCATCTGTAAACAGTGGAAGTTTGACTTCTTCCTTGCTGATTTATTTGGATGCCTTTTATTTCTTTTTCTTGTCTGATTCCTATGTCTAGGATTTCCAGTACTGTTAAATAATAGTGGTGAAAGGGATCATCCCTATTTGTTCCTGCCATAGAGGGAAAAACTGTCAGTTTTTTTTTTTTCCACTTACGATGACATTCACTGTGGGTTTTTCAGCTATGGCCTTTACTATGTTGAAGTATGTTCCCTCTAATCCTATTTTATTGATGCTTTGTGTCATGAATTAATGTTATCAAGTGCTTTTTCTGCAACTGTTGAAATGATCATATGGCTCTTACACTTTATTAATCTGATGTACTGTATTGAGGGGATACTTACCCTTAATCAGATACGTCCTTTTGCAATTATCTTCTATTCAGTAGGTTGTCTTTAGTTTGTTGATTGTTTCTTTTGCTGTGCAGAAGCTTTTTGTTTTTGTGGAATCCCCATAGTTTATTTTAGCTTGTGCTTCCCTTGCTTCAGGAGACATATCTAGAAAAATGTTGCAATGTCAGATGTTAGAAAAAAAAATTTTTAATTTTTTTTAATGTTTTATTTATTTATAGGAGAGAGAGAGAGACAGCGTGAGCAGGGGAGGGTCAGAGAGAGAGGGAATCACAGACTCCGAAATAGCCTCCAGGCTCTGAGCTGGCAGTCCGCACAGAGCCCGTCGCGGCGCTCGAACCCACAAACCGCGAGATCATGACCTAAGCGAAAGTCGGACGCTTAACCGACTAAGCCACCCAGGCGCCCCGAGATGTTAGAAAAATTAATGGGGCGCCTGGATGGCTCAGTCAGTTAAGAGTCCGACTTCGACTCAGATCATGACCTCATGATTTGTGGGTTCGAGCCCTGAGTCCGGCTCTGTGCTAACAGCTAGTTCAGAGCCTGGAGACTGCTTCAGATTCTGCATCTCCCTCTCTCTCTGACCCTCCCCTGCTCACGTTGTCTCTCTCTCTCTCTCTCAGAAACAAATAAAACATTAAAAAATTTAAAAAAAAGAAAGAAAAAAATTACTGCCTATGCTCTTCTAAGATTTTTTAGATCTAGGTCTCCCATTTCAGTTTTTAATCCACTTTGTGTCATTGAGTTCTCTTTTTGCTTTCTTTTTGTTTTTGACAATCAGTCTGGCTAAAAGTTTATTAATTTTGTTGATCTTTTTCAAAGAACCAGCTCCTGGCTTCATTGATCTGTTCTAATTTTTGTTGTTGTTGTTTCTAGTTTGTTTAGGTTTGCTCTAATCATTATTATTTTCTTCTACTACTTTCGGGCTTTGTTTGTTTTTAAAGTTCATTTACTTATTTTTAGAAAGAGAGAGAGAATCTCATGTAGGCTTCATGCTGTCAGCTCAGAGCCCGATGCAGGGCTTGATCCCACAAACTGTGAGATCATGACTTAAGCTGAAATCAAGAGTTAGATACTTAACTCAATCATCCAGGTGCCTGTAATTTTTTTGCATATCTATTCCTGTTTATTTTGATTTGTGGTTACCATTTCATTTATATGTAACATCTTCTTCATACAGCAGTCTCTATTAAGGTGATAGTCACTTAATTTTGAATTCATTCTTTAGTCCTCTTTACATTCCAGATATATGAGTCGCAATTTATATCCTTTCATTTTGTATTTTCTTGACTAAGTTTTACATTTATATGCCTGAGTTATTTTGCTTTTGTGCTTCCTATTTTTCTTACTCTTATCCATGGTTTCTGTTTTCAACTCACAGAGCCCCCCTTTAACATTTTTTTCCCTTAACATTTCTTTTAAGGTTGGTTTAGTGATCATTAATTCTTTTAAACTTTATCTGGGAAACTATCTCTCCTATTCTGAAGGATAGTCTTGCTGGATAGAGTATTCTTGACTGCAGATTTTTCCCTTCCAGTACCTTGAGTATATAGTGGCACTCCTGGCCTATAAAGTTTCTGCTGAAAAATCAGCTGATAGCCTTATGAGATTTCCTTTGTATATACCTGTGGTCTTTTCTCTTTCAACCTTTAAATTTTTTTATCACTATTTTTTTTTTTTTTTTG